>NC_051177.1:65630955-65680008 GCF_013339695.2 Rhipicephalus sanguineus | reverse complement strand
CCCGCGAAATACAATAAGACCACGTGACTATACAGTGCGCGAGCGCGCCGCGAGATGCTGCCCTCAGCCGCGTTTGAGCGAATCGAAATCCGTGCGGCCGCGCTATCGCCGTCTCCGTTGCAGCGTAGCTATAAGTTGGCGGTGGTTTTCTTGTCCGTTTGCCAGCCGTGGGCGCGCGTGACTGTGCAAGTTGTAGCGAGCGCGGGTCAAGAAACCACCGTCAACTTATCGCCCTATACCGCTGCAACGGAGCCGGCGAGTCGCGGCCGCAGCTGATTTCGTTCGCTCAAAACGCGGCTGAGGGCAGCATTCTCGCGGCGCGCTCGCGCGCTAGTCACGTGTTCTTTTTGTATTTCGCGGCTTTCTTTGCAGCTTGGAAAAAATGGTATACGTGAGACTTTCTTTATCGCAAATAATAGAATTGGGGTTTCTGAGACGCTCTCGAACTTTGCAAGCCGCATTTCTTGCCTACAGTCAATATTAGCAATTAATTAAATAATTTTAATTAACAATTAGTTATTACCACAAAAATTGTTTGTAGTGCGCAGGTGACTGGTCAGTAATTTGCAAGTGATTCCACTCGCCTGCTTCTAATATCTATTTTTAAACCCTTGGCTAAAGATAGCTGGGACCCCTGTAATTTACCAAGTGGTTGCAACGAGAGGGCGGAGCTTGCTACTTCTTTTTTGCATCATCGGCGTGTGTTTGCGCGTGGATAGGTTAGTAAATATTAGCGCGGCGCCATGAACTCACGAAGGCCACCGTTAGCACCTTCAGCTCCGACTTCTGTTCGTCGTTTGTCGTGCCGCAAGAGAAATGATAAACGTGTGTTTTTTTTGTGTGTTCACCATACATCGTGGATGTCTCGCTCGCCCAAAATTTGCCCATACCGGCGTGAAAAGTACCTTTAGATAGCGAAACTCACGTATGTGTATTCTACGAGCGTGTGCTGTTGGAGCAGTTTTTAGTTATTTGCCGCGAGCTGCAAGTGTCGGGCAGTGCGTTCTCAGCTGTTCGAAGACCATCATATGTCGCATATTTTTGTTACATACGTCGATGTCAGAGTTCCAAGGGTATTTTAGCGTACACCTATACAAGCATGTGCATTTATTGCGCGTGTAGGTGCTGTTGCGATCTGCACGCAGGGTCAGCGGCACCTCTGAGCAGTTAGACGAATATTTGCGTGATGAGCACTTACGCGCGTTGAAGCACGACATACAGTGCTTCTGAATTAGTCATAGTCAGTATTTATTAGCTACCTTTTACTAAGTAACCCTTACTCTTCCGTATCACGCCGTCGTTCAAATGTATGTCGAAGGCGTCCACCAAGGTTAAGCACGATGTCCATTAATTCGCGAGTGACATGTCTCCCTTAAAATAGAAAAGATAATACTGTTGCGCCTGTGTATTGCGAACGTCCGCGTGTAGTTGGCACTACTCCTGAAGAGATTGTGCAGTACCTATTAAAAAAAGGCATTATTGTATGCCTCAGTGAAACAGCTGTTCTTCAGAAAATAAGGTGTCATTTTAATTAGATATTTTTGTCACGGTAGGACACAACTTGACTTTTTCGTGATTCAGGATACACATAGCACGAACATGAGTGCAGCAGATAAATAAAAAGTGAAAAAGTGGGTGCATGTGCACTCCTACTACCTCGTGTACTGTAGTTGATTCCAAATCTACAAATTATGCGACCATTGATAAAGATCAACCCATCAATGTTCGATCACAGTGATCTGTTTCCGTTTACTGCCTGTCGCTTATTTGCACGATGTTTTGTAAGAATCATTAAACCCATCTGGTAACGCAAGCATTATCTATAGCATGCAGTGGTTCTAAAGCGGGGGGGGGGGGGGGGGGTCAGCGAAGCCATTTCTGGGGGTCCGCGAAACGCTTTCGAACAAAAAAGAAAATACGCCTTTTTTGAAGAAACAATATGTCCAATGACAAGCGGCCCTCACTATATTTTGTTTTGCTTCACCGCCTAACGGTTATGCATTGCGGCGGAGCTGACTGATGCTTTCCATGAGATGGCTGTAAAGCTTTTGCTGCAATTTTCTACCACATGTGCTTTTCCAGGCTTGCATATTTGAAGAGAAAGCGTAGCGAGAAACAGCTGAAATGTGGCGGCAGATCGCACAACTTAGTGACAAGCTGTTGAGATTGAATTGGCGTGGCACTTTAGTTTGACCATTCTTTGCCACGGAGAAACGCAAGGCACCTGTTTCACGCTGCATGTTGTGCTAATTTATAAGCCCTCACCCCCCCCTCCTTACTTCTCACTGCAAGGGGTCCCTCATCACTTCCACCAGTCCACAAGGGGTCTCCAAAACATCCATGGCTGAGAACCACGACCTATGTATCAGAGCCTGAACAATTTCTTTTACATGTACAAGGACTTTTTTGTTTGAATGCATTACAAATTCTTAAAACTTCAAATGATACAATAAATGCTGGTTGTAGCACTTTATTAGAATCAAAACAATAACATTCACAATGTAAATGTAAATTATACATTTTCATCCACCACAGAACCTATGCTCATTATTGAAGAGATGAAACAACATACACAATGCAACCTGAGCACTAATTCACAGCAGTAAAATATTATGAAAGTATAGTTCGAAAATTCATCACAAAGCAAGACACATACACTTCGAAATGCCAGTATGCAAGTACAATCCAAAGAGATGGCATGCACAGCAGTGGCGTAGCCAGGGGGGCACACCACCGGGCATCCCTCGCCCCCCCCCCCCTTGGAAATTTTTTTTTGCTATGGCATACAGAGCCCAAAATGACAACTGAACACATCTGCCTGCCCGGCTCCCACTTCAAATCAAGGAGACGACCCCTCCCCCCCCCCGAAAAAATTTCTGCCTATGCCTCTGATGCACAGAGAACTTGGTGTCTGCTTACACATGAAGGCAACTCGATAAGTAATAAAGGCTTTGCAACACTTAGGCATGGTGGTGTACCATTTTTTCTTATATATAGCATTAGTTTGCCCTCAGGCATGAAAACATGTTACGCATGATTGTGCAGTTCAATGTTTTGTATAAAGACCTGTGGTGTCGACCATAGATCCATCTGCCAAGGTTTGTAAACACAGTCGCCTTATTCACATATTTTTAAGAAATAATGTAAATTTATAAAGTTAAGCTTGGGAACATGGCATTATTTCGCAACCCTATTCACCCGCATTATTATGCATAAATAGTAGACCATGGTTACAATATTTACATGCCCGCTAGTGCCATGAAATGCGACCGGAAAATTGGTTCCTCGTCACCTTCAACAGCTCAATTTATGGCTCATGCAGAAGTGCCACATTGAAAATGAATCCGCGAATACCGTGACAGGAAAGTTACCTCGGAGTTAGGCAATAACATGCTTTGAATTAAAAATTGCCCATCAATACTGGTGGTGGCTTGGCACATTAGAGCCAAGGACTGGACATGCCATGAGGTTGAATAAAAATGGACCAGGGAATAAATAACGGCTGTAAAACAGTAAAGAACCATGCTTAGTAAATTAATGAGTTTACATTCAGCATCTTTTCAAGCCATGTAAATTTTCAAATGCATACTGTTATTGGAAAGTTTGGACTCAGCACCGTGCATAACACAGTGCAGCAGTCCAAGTGCTGACAATCCTAAATACTGAGAGATGTACAAGATCATCAGTATAGTATACTGTAAGGCACAGGAGTGTTCACAGAAGAGACCGTCTTGTAGACAAACAGGTGGGCCAGGACTGTTGCTGCTTTGCCAAAAGTGTTCAGTCTTCCTGAAAAGATATCAAGCAAAGAAGTCTTAGCTTTCTGCATCCATACAAAATACCCACTTGTCTTCTCTTACTGCAGACTTTTCCAAAAAAAAAACAGAAAAATACAAAATTAAGAAGCTGCCAAGTATTTTCTTGTGAGATATGCAGAGTGTGCAGCACACTTTCATTCTTGTAATATCTAGAAAGACGCAGCATTATAATACAGAAAGACGAGGCTCAATTGCTTGTCCATGTTTTGCTGCCATGTTTTTATACACCTAGCAAAAGAACAAGGTACAATAGCTAGTGTGCAGTGTTGCTTGTTGTTTTGTGGAGGCAACTCCTATTACAAAAATAATTCATTTATCCTCAAAACTTAGTGCAAGTTCTCCCAAATAAATTATTTAAAATCCTAGGCTAGACGGGACAAATATAGATATATAGTACTTATGAGGCATGCCACAGTGGACAGCCTCAATTTTTTAATTTACATTTAAACATAAAGCTCTGTTTATGCCAAGCAACATCTAGATGTTGTCTTTCTCACAGCACTTCGGACTAAACCAGCTGTGCACATAGCACCTGCCTGTAAGCACTGCACCATCCTGCTTCTGCCAACTATGAAATGCGTGCATACTGAAAATTTTATATGCTGCTTACTGCTTGCTGTTACCTTGAATCTCCCCTAGCCAACACAAACTAGACAAGCAATTAATATAACTATCAAGTGGAAATGAATGTAAAAATTTTCCTAACAGTGATAACTTAAATCACAAGGCACATGCAGCCCATCCTATGTTAGTCCTGTTGTGACTCACAACAGGACTAACATTTGTGTCGCAAATTGTGAATGGTTTTGAAACTACCAAACACAAAAATAAAGTTAAACACCATAATAACAATGCGCTAGTGAGCTTCAATCTATATCGATGTATACGCCACTTCATTGTTAAGGTAATGCATCACAATACTGACTGTTTGAAGCAAAACGGGAATGTGAACTAGTTGGCGGGTAACAGGCGAGGTTCAAGTTTAGGCAATAAAGCTTTCAGTTGTGAGTAAGCGCTCTTGATGTGCACTTTCTTGTCCTTGTCTTCTTAGCACTGCCGTTATATAAGTACTGATCACTTCGCCAGGAACACTATGAATCCCTCACAATACAGTCAATATCATGCTACAGGTGTCTATTATCGAGGCACTCCACTGTAAATTAAATATAGTGTTATAGGCATGACAGAGTGCAGGTGCAGATTCTGCATACTGTATCGGATGACTGAGATAAGAGCTACCATGACATTGGACTCAAAATAGTGATACTCTCAATGTTTCCAATGTATCAATGACTTGCTTCATTAAACACAGGTATGCATTGCACAATTCAGAAATGGATTCTATTTGATCACTCTCTCCTAACGAGATTACTGCTACCAACCCAGGTTCTGTGAAGCATCCAGATGAGCTTCAAGAGTTCTTATCAAGCTGCTGGTGTCCACAGCTGCATAGCGTTGCATGTGCCATCTTGAGCACATCTGCAAAGAAAAACAAAATGTACAGATTTTTTGCAGTGACTATTTCATGCTGCACTAAACAGCTGTAAAGCACACCAATACATGATTCAGATAACCGGCATAAATTCAGTTAGACGTCCATGCATGTAACAATCTTTTAACTCTAAATTTATTATCCTAATGCACTCGAACACCAAGAACTAATTCAGTACATAATACAAAACTGGCAGTGTAGATTAAGCGTTTTTTTTAATCTCAGGAAAATCAGATTCCAGAGCTTTTTTATTGCTGCTCCCGTTTGATGTTAGCATTGAAAGTGCTGCTGTGCTTCTTACGCAAAAGTGAGCTTAGAGACAGACTTTACGAGGCATCATACTCTTCTTTCCTGCTTTGTTCTTTTTCTGTAAAGTTTCTTTTGTATTATCCTTTATTCCTCGTACCCTCTTCCTTTGCATAGCATGGCCAGCCAGTTTGAGAAGTGGCTAACCTGCCTGTCTTCCCATCTATTTCTTTCTTTCCTTCCTTCATTTTAAGTCTTGCAGCATTTACAAATATACACATCAAGTTCAGTAGTGTAGTGTTGCCAACTGCACAAACATTCATAACCTACAGCCAACCTACAGCCAACCACAAATTTCACTGCCTGTGCGAGACTAGAAAGCAAATACTTGTGGTTTCAAGTTCACCCCACACCTACCATTTCGTCGAAAACACAGCATTTGAGTTTCTGTTAAATTAAGTTGTTTGCCGAGTATCATGCTAATGAAAGAGCTCAAAACAAAGCATGATACAGCAGCAAGGAGTAGGTGCACAACAGCACATCCTTTGAGAATTTGCGATAGAGTCATCTGGTGACCTGCGGGCCATTGTCTACTGCTTCTGGTGCTGCACTAAACACAATATTCACATTCATCAAGAAGCATGAAGGTAGGAAGCTTACATATGACTTAAAGAAGTAAACCACAAGAAATGACGAAAGGTCTTCTGTTCTTGCTGAACATTAGTTTTTTTTTAACTGTGATAATGTTTAATGGCTGCTTAGCCTTGCTTCAAAGCTTCATAATAGTCTTATGAGAGTCACATTTTTTTAATTATTGTCCCTCTGCCATCAGTATTGCATTGAGCTGACTTGCACTGATGTGACTGAATAAGCCTGGCACAGCTCGCACATCTTCAACTCGATGAGAATATCCACATGAAATTCAGGAAAGTTCAAGATGTCACTAATTATGTCACAAAATTGCCACGGATTAAGTGACAATATCGTAAAATGCATGTGCTTCACCATAAACGCTGTCACTTAGCAGACAACTTTCACATAATATGGCCATAATCATATCTCTGCAGCATAATTTATTCGTTCTAGTCCAACCTAATTACGTTATTACCCTATATATGGTATGCTGTTTCTTTTTTTGTCTTAGAGACGAACAAAGTGCGCAATGCAAGATTGTTATCGAAAAGTATTCCCACTTACTAATATTAGGGAGATCTGGAATAGCGTACGCCAGGCCCGTAGCCACAGGGGAAGGGGGGGAGCGAAATTCTGATGGAGGGGGTTGTTTTACCGAAAATGAATTATGAAAATAGGCGTTTTTCTAAAAAAGTGAAGGGCGCGACGAAGGGCTCCTGAAGTTTCGCCCATCTGTTTTCTTTAACGTGCACTGACATCGCAGAGTACACAGGCGTTTAGCGTTTCGCCTCCACCGAAATGCTACCGCCGCGGCCGAGATCGAAGCCGCGACTTTCGGGTCGGCAGCGAGCACCGCAACCATCGTACAACCGAGGCTGACAACGACAATAATTGAATCAACTGGAAACAAAAGTTAGCCTTAATACACACATGACGGAGTGATAACCGCGGCCTCTCGCTTGTTTATATTTTCTGAAAGCACGCTGCCGCATTCACGCTTTATGTCAAGCAAAGAAATTGTATAGCACAAATTGTCTTCATTGAGGCGTACCCGCTCTTCGATAGACTGGCCGTGCGAAGCGTGTGCCTTCACAAAAGCTTTTTAAACGCGCATCAGGCATCACACGTATGTGCGCCTAATGCTTTTCCATTCTGCTTTTTATTGTACTTTCCACGCGACACACTGTGCAGCACTACACACGTGAGCGACACGAAACTGAGAACACAGAAGCACCACTTACCATTCGCATTTCCGACTGTGCCTAACCAGGTGCTGGCCGAACACGAATACACGAAGGTGCAAGCACGCTTGAGTCTTCAGACCATCATGAAACCAACACGAACACGCTCACAGTACGCGATGTTGCACTGCCGTCGCTAAATGCCGTTCACGTCCAGCGTTGAGATCAGAGTCGCGCACACACAGGACACGGGCACGCACAGCCGGCACAGCTGAGCAATTCGGAAACTTCGATGACCGGGCTGACCGGGCAACGGGAGAAAATGGCGAAGGCAGCGACGGGCGACGGGCGACGGCGAGACTTCGACTTGAGCACGCACGCTTCTCCTCTCCTGGTGCGCGCGCGGTGTGTGTGTGTGTGTGTGTGTGTGTGTGTGTGTGTGTCTGTTTTTTTTATTTTGTCTTTCCTCGCTCGCGCCTGCGTGCCTGCGTCGTAAGGTTGCGTTATCGTGTTGCTCTCGGCGGCTCATGTAACAGCCCTCCCGTTTAGCGGCTGCTTGAAGGAAGTCGCGTTTATATATATCTTTTTTTTTTTGGACGCGATAGCGTCAAAGAGCTCGTCTCGCAGAAATTCCGGTGTCGGCGGCGTCGGCGTCATTGGTTCTGAGTACTGTAGTTCTGAGCGAAAAAGCCGCGTTGGTTGGTCGTGAGCGAAAAGTCGAGGTAGATGCAAAGAGAGAGAGGGCGTTTGCACTTTGGCTTTCCTTGCGGCAATGTGTATACGTCTCCATCGAGAAGCGCAGGCAAGCTAGCGATTGAGAAGGCGATAGTGTGTGTGTGTGTGTGTGTGTGTGTGTGTGTGCGCGCGCGCGCGCGCGCGACCATGCGTGTGTACGAATACCGCTGTCGCGTTTTAAAGGCGCAACTAAAGGTCCCCCCCTTTTTTTCTTCTTTTTTTTTCTCGTGCTTTCTGTCCACAGCATTTTACTGCGTACGCTGCGGCGTGCCGCCTCTAGACAGTTAATAACTAGGACTTGACTCAGAGTGTGCGTACGTGTGAGTATAATCGCGTACATTTATGATCGCAGATTCTTTGTGCATGTCAGCGGTTTTCGTTGCGATAAGTTGACGAGGAATCTATCGCCGTCACTTCATCGATTGAGCTACTGCCAAAGATATTAGACTGCACGAAATTTTCTTTACAGCTCGTTATATTTGGAGAGTTGCAAGACTAAAACAAGCTCTGAAACAAGCTTTTATATGGCAAGAGAGTAAAACAACCTTTTACTCTCTCGTGGGATGCGGGAGTGAAACAGGCACTTTACTCTCTTTCGCCAGGAGGAGTGAAAGGCCTTTTCACTCCTCCTGGCCAAAAGAGAGTAAAGCGCCTCCCTGCGAGAGAGTATAATGAGATCTGTGGGAGTAACACAGCTCTATAACTCTCACTGCAGGAGTTTCAGTTTTTAGAGTGTAGCAAGCTTTCGGAGGGGAGCGGGGGAGGATGTATGCATACGTCGAATGAGAAGAAAAAGAATGTGGCTTTCGCCTTCGAGTTGTCTAGGCGAATGAATAAGGGACCCTCTGAGCCAACGAAGAAACAAAGAACAATATTTTGAGTTAAAAAGGAAAACACCAGAAAGGTCCGCAAGGCGGTGTCCTTTGAAGTAGTAAGAGGGTATAAGAGTGAAAAGAATGGGATATATGGCCGGATTATAATGTACATCTTTACTATATGCAGACTGAGTAATGGAAAAACAAATGTTCTTGCGAAATATATGACATCACACGAAGCGTCCGAGCATGCAGTTCTAAATGAAAGCGGATGCAGGAGCAAACTCGTAGGAGATGCCATCTTCGAGTGTGTTTCCGTTGTAAGGCCTGCACAGCTGTTGTAGGTAATGTCATGTTTTGCTTACGGCCACTGAGTGCAGGAACTCGCAAAGCTCACTGAAGACGGTCTTCATTGTCATTGTCAGCTAACAGAGGTTGACTTTTGGTGCCTTAGCGGGAAATCTCCACCCGATGAAAAAATGCCACTGCACAGGTAAAAAGAAAAAAAGAGAAACCGTGCTTACAACATGAACTCCAACATGTTGAGGGCAGACACACTCAAATCAAGACAAGCGATATCTCATCGCTATTTCCTTATTTCGTCGCTAAAATACTTATTTCCTGCACTCGTTTTAGTTTAATTATATCGAGGGTATTTTCCGTGTAAGAGAAGGACCATACAATATACGCTTTACTTTATCCGAATGTCTCTTCAGTTAAGAAGTAATAACAAACAAATGTCGCATTATTCCCGAGAAAGAATGTATTTGTATTTATATATGTATTTATACATTATATACGTATTACATGATTAAATAAGCACTTTCGTGGGGATTGTCACAGGTATCATCGCGTTTCTCTGGCCTCTTTGTTTTTAACCTCTCGGTTAATTCATGTTACATTAGTTTCGTGAGTCTGAACTGAATAAACACAGGGAACAAAGAAACAAGAAAGAAGAATATATTATCCAGATGGAAAGCGCAATCGAAACGTCACTGCATATTTTCTTTCAGAGTGAAACCAAAAGGTTTTTAATCATTTTTGGTTGAAGGGATAAGTAGCCTATCCACGACAGTACCGACATCGGGCAAAGTCAGTGCTTTGAAGAACGATATTTCGTTTCTGCGGCAATGATGGAGTAAGCGGCAACTGGTTTACTGCGCCACTAGCGCTGTTCATTCAGCCTTACTGCTGTCGAACTTGCAGATATTTCTATAGGCGAACCACTGCTGAACATTCGCTTTGTTCGGAAGCAGAGCCAAAAAGAAACTAAGCTAATACGAAAATTTTTTCTAAGTTTATTTTTTTAATTTTCAATACTTATTTTGCTTGCATTTTGTATCAACACTATAAGAAGTCTTAGTTGATTAAAAATATATATATATATATATTGCAAGCAATGTATCGGCATACTTTGTTTATACCAAACTCAGCTGCCCCTCTTCAACTTCCACTTTTACAGCGAAAGCTGTTATGAGATCATTTCACCGGCCGTTTTTGGCGCCGTAGTTGTCCGCCGCCGCCGCCGCCGCCGATAAGAAATAAGAAAAAAATTCCAGGATGGAACGAGGTTCGAACCTGGGTCCTCTGCGTGGGAGCCCAGTATTCAACCTCTGAGCCATGCCGGTGCTTGAAACTGCTTTGCTAAAAGGTCCTATACAGGCTTCATGTCGGGAAGGAACCACATTAGCATATGCAATATAGCGTGGTAGAAGAGTAAAATAAGCACCAAGCGTAGCACAACGCGAATTCTGTAACCAGGCGTCACACAATGCGAATTGCGCAACGAGCAGGTTGTTGAATGCTTCCAACCCATTACAAAGGACCCTGCCATAATTCTTCATCATCAGGCACGGCATCAACAAAGTGCGCATAATGCCTTACATGGGTTTAGCAGGTACCAACGCTCTCCGTAGAATGACAAAAAATGGCAGAGTGCCTGCTGGCCTACTTCTCAAAAATTACAATTATTTATAGCGTAGTGGGTTCCTCGCAAGTGCACTTGGATTGGTTGCCAAGGAAGCCCATAAGCGCATGATGCACTTCCTCTGGGTCTCAGTAAAATTACAATGATTTATAGCGTAGTGGGTTCCTCGCAAGGGCACTTGTATTGGTTGCCAAGGAAGCCCATAAGCGTATGATCCATTTCCTCGGGGTCTCAGTAAAGTTCTTCGCTCCCCCCCCCCCCCCGTCTCTTTCCCACGTCAACGTATGTTATACAGCATGACGGGAGAGGGAAATAGCGACCGGGCGTCACCCAATGCAAATTACATAACTGGTGGGCCGTTTAAAGATTCCAACCCATTACAAAGGGCTGAGCCATAATTCTTCATCGTCATCAGTCGTCGCGTGGACAAAGTGCACATAATGCCTTACAGACGTGTAGCTGGTGCCTCACTTCTCCGCAGAATGACGAATAATGGCTTAGTAGGTGCTTCCAAACTTCACAAAAATTGTGATTTATGGCGTAGTGGGTACCTTTCTAGTGTACTTGTATTGTAGCCCCAAGAGAGCTTAACGGGCTCTAGAAACGCCGCTCTTCCAGCTTTCGCTGTGACTGTGCTGCGGTTTTAGCGCAGGCCTGGCGTTTTTTTCGGATTTTTTAAGGTTGCTTTAAAATCTGATTACCGTATTACGCATGCATAAGGGTCATTCCATGCCAAATCACCGAGCGTTTTTCCGACCATCACAAATATGGCTGAAAAAATTTCCACTCTTTTCTTGAAGTTCAAAACTCGTTCTGCTCGTTTATTTCTGTTGCCAAAAATTTTCCCGCCTGTTAGTGAGAGTCTGTAGTTTTGCGCCAACTGAGCTAAAGGGCATCAAACAACAACATTTTTCAAAGGGTGTTTATAGGATGCACTCAATGAAATGGTATTTCCGGCAAGCTAATGAAGTCATGTAACTGTAAAAATAATGACTTGTTTATGTAAATCGATTCTTCGAGGGCTTCTCGCACGAGCAAGATTGAATAAAGTTGCAAAGTTTGATATTTTTTTCCAGGAACAAGGCAAACTCAAAGGGTAGAAATTAATTATATACTGGAAGCCTAATCGACATACTACAAAAGAAAAATAATTTAGTCGCTGAATGTGTAGCAAATCGTCTGAAAACAAATTGCGAAGTTCCCTTTTTTTGTGAAAAGCTCTGTATTCATCGTCAAAAAACTTGCCTTGGTGGTCGGACTAAAAATATGCACGATACTTCCTTTGAAAGCTCTATGTATTAGCTAAACATAGACAAAGTTACAAAAAGGTATTCTGTTTTTAACTTGAGAAATATTTTTTTGAAATTTTGTATCTCCACCAGCTTTTCGCTGACGTAACTCAAGCGGCATGAAGCACTCGCAAAGGCAATCTTCAGCCCATGCCCACTGACCTGGGATGCAGACGTCAAGCATGGTGCTGTCTATAAAGCAACCCCATTTCCTTTTCCATTACTTTCTAGACAGCACCATGTTTGACGTCTGCATCCCAGGTCAGCGGGCATGGGCTGAAGATTGCCTTTGCGAGTGCTTCATGCCGCTTGAGTTAGGTCGGCGAAAAGCTGGTGGAGATACAAAATTTCAAAAAAATATTTCTCAGGTTAAAAAAATAATACCCTTTTGTATCGTGCATATTTTTAGTCAGACCACCAAGGCAAGTTTTTTGACGATGAATACAGAGCTTTTCACAAAAAAAAAAGTGAAATTCGCAATTTTTTTTCAGACGATTTGCTACACCTTCAGCGACTAAATTATTTTTCTTTTGTAGTATGTCGATTAGGCTTCCAGTATATAATTAATTTCTACCCTTTGAGTTTGCCTTGTTCCTGGAAAAAAATATCAAACTTTGCAACTTTATTCAATTTTGCTCGTGCGAAAAGCCCTCGAAGGATCGATATACATAAACAAGTCATTATTTTTACAGTTACATCACTACATTAGCTTGCCGGAAATACCATTTTATTGAGTGCATCCTATAAACACCCTTTGAAAAAAATTGTTGTTTGATGCCCTTTAGCTCAGTCGGCGCAAAACTACAGACTCTCACAAACAGGCGGGAAAATTTTTAGCAACAGAAATAAACGAGCAGAACGAGTTTTGAACTTCAATAAAAACGTGGAAATTTTTTCATCCATATTGGTGATGGTCGGAAAAACGCTGGGTGATTTGGCATGGAATGACCCATAAGCGAAATTCGTTAGCTAGAAGCATACGCTTGCAGCCTGTCCACTTGATCTCTTTGTTAAATATATCTGTCTGCAGATATATTTTAATTTGCAGAATTCGTGCTGCTATATTTTTAGCCAAAAGTGTTACAAAAGCGCTCGTTATTTCGAGAATGAAGCAACTTGGCTGGTAAATGGGAGGTAATTACGCAAGGTAGCGCAAGTCGCTGCTTGTGTTAAAATAATCCCAGTAAGTTGACTGAGTGTGTGTTCTCGGGATCAGAACTGACATTGTCATTCTTTCATTCGGCTGATTCGAAACGAGATAAGACTTTTATATTAGAAAGGTTGGAGGATCAGTTTCGCATCTGCAATGACGGGACATATTGCCGCCAGGAACACGATCTTATGCAATTCTGTGGTCTGGGCCAAACGCGTGCCACAAATTAAAAAAAAAGTATCACAGCAGTGAGAAAGCATTAGATCTAGGATTGACGTATAGGATAACTGCCATTCATCTGTTTGCCTCTGATATACGAGCGTATACAACAAGTGTATCCCACCGAGCGGAAATTCTGGCACCCTACCGCAGTCAGCGCGAAGGCGAAAGTTTCCGCGACTTGACTTCGTGGCTACTGACGATCGCATCTGTGAGGGTACAAAAGGCCGGTGAGTGAAGAAATGTTACGAACACGAGAAAAGCCTTTTTTTTTTTACCGAAGAAGCGAAGCAGGCTCGGACCATACCATGGAAACAGGGAAACACCTGCAGACAAGAGGGCGGCGCGCGGGAAGCACGGCTTTGCTTCTTCTTGCACGCCTTCTGGCATGCGTATACTTCGGCCTACAGTGTCACACAGCTTCTCAGCGGGATACGACTTCTGTTAAGTGATCCCCGGGCGCCCATGCGTTCCGAAGGCTCTCGAATATCTCGAGGGTGTGATTACCAACGCTTACCCAGCTCTAGAGTCGGCGAACGACGTGACCGGCGCTTGTAGATGCGCTGTCCTTGTGCTTTTTTTATTTCTTTGTCTATTCTGCTTACGCCGTCAATATCGCCCCCTAGCTTCCGTCTTTTTTTTTTCTTACAATATTTGTGAGTGGTGTCGTACGTTGCAGGCACTATAAAAAGAGAGGGCAAGGAGGTACTATATTTGTGCACTTTTTAGCTCTCTTGCGTTTTTATAGTCTTGCTTTAATTACCGGATGGTAAATATAATATATTAGCCTACTCAATAATGAGGCATTAGTCACGGAAACGCCTATAACCACCGTACACAGATAGACAGAAAGTGGAAGGGGGTCAGAATAATCCTGTGCATGTCCAGTATAATGCTGAAATTGTTAGTCTTTTATTTTTCCTTTGTGGGGTTGCAGCAGTAGTGGGCGACTGAAATACACGATTGGCACCTGTCTCTGCTACATGTTTACCTTGCAGGGAGGGAAAAACAGGAAGGGGTGTTGTCCAGTCTACCGCTCGAAAGCATTGGCGGGAAACGCCACGCTACGCAGAATGCAAGGGAAGAAACGGGCGGAAAACGGGGCTGCTCGTAGGCAGGCATTAAAAGAAGAAATGAAGGGTTCGTTCAGGACAACGTGCGTCTCGGTATCCTCCCTGTTTCTAGATGAGTGTCAGAAAAACTCGAGTTGGGAGGCGAAGGGTCCGAAACATCAGCCGTCCCCCCCCCCCTTCTCCCCCTCCATTAACCTGGTTACACCACGGTGTGGTAAAAAGCGTTTGTCAACTCGCAACAAAATTGTCAACAGCACAATCCGGCTTTTGCACGTTATTCATTACATTAGGGCATTCCACTAACGGTTAAGAAGGCAGTAATTTTTTTTCTTTTATGTCCTTTTATCTTTAAATTTAGTTCTATTTTTTCCTACATATCCGCCTGCGGACCTTTCTTTGCTGCATGGCTGATTTACTTTGTAAAATTGCAGTTTATGTCACGAGCGGTGGTTTCATTTTCAAGAAGACGGGTTGAGTCAGACGCAGCGTTTGCTTCATTATGTTCCCTCCACAAAGCCGGAAGCACGCGCGTCGGCTTCCTCGTTCCCCCAGTCTCGCTTCTAACTTAATTTACCCAGCGCGTCTCACTCGCTGGCACATCGCAATCCCTTAAGGATGAATACGTTGCACGCGAGGCCCGATACAGGCAGTACGCGAATGGCGAGGCTGCGTGTTTTTGATTTTGTTGCATTGAAACAAAGCCCTGGCTCGCTGCAACGTGTACTGTGTATACTAATCAAGGTGTAGCTTTCGTGAGCTTCACTTAGTTTCCAGCATGTGTTGGTTCAGCCTGAGTTTAGACGTAGTTTGGTTTAACTACGCATGTTTATATTGCGGTTTGTAACGCAGGAAGTCAAGCGAGATGTGAAGAATACATTTACTTCTGAAAGTTTTATTCGCATCACGGTGGGCGCGACGTATCTGGAAACGAACACGCTTGCAGGCTACGCGGGTACACTACACATACAGGGATCTGGCTCCTCCTCAAATGACGTGTCAGCAGCGCCGGATGTGCTTGTACGCCGAGTGCGCGTTCCATTTGTTCTTTATGAAACGTTTCCTGCTATATTGTTGGAAAGTTTGTACAGCTTGTACGCATGACCGCTGTACAGGATGCATGGCCGTAGAATAAAAATAGTCCCTTCCGTCCCAAACGAACAATATTTCTTCTTGTAGCCCGGTATGTTTGAACGTGGTTGCTTTGCCATCAAGAGAAAACGGTCATCCAAAGTTCGCTGTTTTAAATGCGAAGCATTTCTTAGCGAACTTCTGCGACTTTGAGCGTATCTATCTATCTATCTATCTATCTATCTAGCCGCCTACGACTTTGTGCTCTCCTGGTCGCTTGGTTCATCGAATGTGCACCAAAATTGGTATGGCGTAACATGACTGTATGACGAACATAAATGACAGGTCATAACATGAAAATCATGACACGCATGTCATGTACAGCATGATTTACATGCTACGCTCATGGCGCGCTGGCGGCCGTTTCGCTATTTTGATATACACCAAAATTGGTATCTTGCGACGTGACTGTGTGACGAACATAAATAACACAAGTTAACATGAAAATCATGACACGCATGTCATGCACAGCATGACTTACGTGCCACGCTCATGGTGCGCTGGCGGCCGTTTCGCTAGCTTGATCTAGCCCGAAATTGGTATTGTGCGACGTGACTGTATGACGAACATAAAAACTCGAGTTAACATGAAAATCATGACACGCATGTCATGCACAGCATGACTTACGTGCCACGCTCATGGAGCGCTGGCGGCAGTTTCGCTAGCTTGATATACACCAAAATTGGTATCTCGTGACGTGACTGTGTAATGAACATAAATAACACGAGTTAACATGAAAATCATGACACGCATGTCATGTACAGCATGACTTACGTGCCACGCTCATGGAGCGCTGGCGGCAGTTTCGCTAGCTTGATCTACCCCGAAATTGGTATTGCGCGACGTGACTGTGTGACGAACATAAAAACTCGAGTTAACATGAAAATCATGACACGCATGTCATGTACAGCATGACTTACGTGCCACGCTCATGGTGCGCTGGCGGCCGTTTCGCTAGCTCGATCTAGCCCGAAATTGGTATTGTGCGACGTGACTGTATGACGAACATAAAAACTCGAGTTAACATGAAAATCATGACACGCATGTCATGCACAGCATGACTTACGTGCCACGCTCATGGAGCGCTGGCGGCAGTTTCGCTAGCTTGATATACACCAAAATTGGTATCTCGTGACGTGACTGTGTAATGAACATAAATAACACGAGTTAACATGAAAATCATGACACGCATGTCATGTACAGCATGACTTACGTGCCACGCTCATGGAGCGCTGGCGGCAGTTTCGCTAGCTTGATCTACCCCGAAATTGGTATTGCGCGACGTGACTGTGTGACGAACATAAAAACTCGAGTTAACATGAAAATCATGACACGCATGTCATGTACAGCATGACTTCCGTGCCACGCTCATGGAGCGCTGGCGGCCGTTTCGCTAGCTTGATCTACCAGGAAATTGGTATTGCGCGACGTGACTGTGTGACGAACATAAAGACACGAGTTAACATGACAATCATGACACGCATGTCATGTACAGCATGTCTTACGTGCCACGCTCATGGGGCGCTGGCGGCGGTTTCGCTAGATTTATATACACCAAAATTGGTATCTTGCGACGTGACTGTGTAACGAACACAAATAACACGAGTTAACATGAAAATCATGACACGCATGTCATGCACAGCATGACTTACGTGCCACGCTCATGGAGCGCTGGCGGCCGTTTCGCTAGCTTGATCTACCACGAAATTGGTATTGCGCGACGTGACTGTGTAACGAACATAAATAACACGAGTTAACATGAGAATCATGACTCGCATGACATGCACAGCATGACTTACGTGCCACGCTCATGGGGCGCTGGCGGCGGTTTCGCTAGATTTATATACACCAAAATTGGTATTTTGTGACGTGACTGTGTGACGAACATAAAAACACGAGTTAACATGACAATCATGAATCGCATGACATGCACAGCATGACTTACGTGCCACGCTCATGGGGCGCTGGCGGCGGCTTCGCTAGCTTGATCTACCCCGAAATTGTTATTGCGCGACGTGACTGTGTAACGAACATAAATAACACGAGTTAACATAAAAATCATGACACGCATGTCATGTACAGCATGACTTACGTGCCACGCTCATGGAGCGCTGGTGGCCATTCCGCTAGCTTGGTCTACCACGAAATCGGTATTGCGCGACGTGACTGTGTGACGAACATAAAAACACGAGTTAACATGACAATCACGACACGCATGTCATGTACAGCATGACTTACGTGCCACGCTCATGGGGCGCTGGCGGCGGTTTCGCTAGATTTATATACATCAAAATTGGTATCTTGCGACGTGACTGTGTAACGAACACAAATAACACGAGTTAACATGAAAATCATGACACGCATGTCATGCACAGCATGACTTACGTGCCACGCTCATGGAGCGCTGGCGGCCGTTTCGCTAGCTTGATCTACCACGAAATTGGTATCTTGTGACGTGACTGTGTGACGAACATAAAAACACGAGTTAACATGAAAATCATGACACGCATGTCATGCACAGCATGACTTACGTGCCACGCTCATGGAGCGCTGGCGGCCGTTTCGCTAGCCTGATCTACCACGAAATTGGTATTGCGCGACGTGACTGTGTGACGAACATAAAAACACGAGTTAACATGAGAATCATGACTCGCATGACATGCACAGCATGACTTACGTGCCACGCTCATGGGGCGCTGGAGGCCGTTTCGCTAGCTTGATGTACCCCGAAATTGGTATTGCGCGACGTGAATATGTGACGTACATAATACCACGAGTTAGCATGAAAATAATGACACGCATGTCATGTACAGCATGACTTACGTGCCACGATCATGGCGCGCAGGCGGCCGTTTCGCTAGCTTGATCTACCCGGGAATTGGTTTTGCGCGACGTGACTGTGTGACGAACATAAAAACACGAGTTAACATGAACATGAAAATCATGACACGCATGTCATGTACAGCATGACTTACGTGCCACGCTCATGGGGTGCTGGCGGCCGTTTCGCTAGCTTGATATACACCAAAATTGGTATCTTGCGACGTGACCGTGTGAGGAACATAAATAACACGAGTTAACATGAAAGTCATGACACGTATGTCATGTACAGCATGACTTGCGTGCCATGCTCATGGGGCGCTGGCGGCCGTTTCTCTAGCTTGATCGACCCCGAAGTTGGTATTGCGCGACGTTACTGTGTGACGAACATAAATAATAGGAGTTAACATGAAAACCATGACACGCATTTTCCTCAATGACATACAAGACGATGTATGCAGCTCTTTGCTGGCTGCTTCGCATTACATCGATTCCCACAATGCGTGGGATCTGCCGTTTTTTTTTGCTTAGTTTCTATGACAGAAACCCAAGCTGGCACGCTTACCCGTGTCTCTGAGTTTTCATTAAGAGCGAAGCTCTTCAACCTCGCCGTAGTTTGTCTGCCGGAAACAGGAATGATCGTCATTGTGAACCGGCACGCGTTCTCTACATCTTCTTGCTCTTCATTCTCTTCTTCTTCATCCGAACAACATATTTTTTACTTGTGGTTTAAAGTCGCAACGGCCAAATTTAAGTGAGATATGTGAGAACACAGAGATTACATCCTGAATACAAATCACAGCGTACAGTTATTTAGTACTAACGAGCAAAGATTCACTTTAATTCATTTATTTTGTTACCCATGTGAAAATTGCTGCAATGAAGAATATAGGTATTGACTTAAATTTTTTTCCGAAACCCTGTGGACAACCAGATCGTCGATATGATTTACGAGGTACTGTGGACTCTGTGCACGCGCTGCGAACGTATATTGCATTAAATACTCGTACAGAAAATAATCTGCGAGTGCACATAGCGTCGCCAGTTGTCGATGGTTATTCTTTATGCGTTGCAAGCGAATCACTGATAGCGTCTTGGAGCGAAGTAATAAAGCAATACACGAGCTGTCTCCTGCGGTAGAAAAGCATGGCATGGGGCTAAAGCCGAGACTTCGGCGGATGCGTTGCTGCTTTTTTTATCCAACATTCGTCTTGCTTCGCTGGGTTCCAGCGCAAGCATCTTAAGTGCCTAGAAAGAAGCTCAGGAAGAAACTTGTTGATAGTACGTCTTTCAAAGTCACCGGAAAAGTGGCAGGTGTATTAAGCAGTTCCTCTCATCAGCAAGATGGTGCAGAATCTGTTTATGGAAGAAAGTGTCTCAGATGTATCAGCGTGCGACTGGTGGAGTTATAAACATCGAAGCAGTTCTTAGTCGACCCTTCGCCGTCCACCGGTCGTGGCAGCGAGGTATTCCGGTGTGACGAGTGCGAGACATGATAGTGACAGTGAAGAAAGGTTATGGTGAAGCTTGTACGAAAGGGAAATGCGATGTCGAGCCGAGACAGTGACGAGAGTGATGCTGGGAGGAAGCGGGGTTAAAACCAATGTCAGGCGTGCTTGGAGCAGCGAGGGCAGGCGAGAAAGTGGCGAAGGTGATGTATGGCGAAGAGGGTGAGCCGATGGGAGGCGCACCTGGGCGGCGATGACGGTGCACGGCGGAAAGCACGTCAGAACGCAGCTGTTTGTAGGAGTGGAACGTAACTGTCTGGTAGGATTAGGCTCGAGGAGGAAGTATGAAGACGGGTGCCAGTTCTATGTGGCGTTCGCTCTCCCAGGATAGCTAAGGCTACTCCCACTCCCGAGGAAGAAGCCACCCGACATGAGCTACGACCTTATAGCTTAACATAGAGTGTCAAATAAAGAGCAATGGTACAACGCATAAATGCCTAGAAAATACTCGAAAAAAATAAAAGCGCAACAGCCTGAAGAAGGGGGACATAAGCTTCACAGTTTCGACGGCTTTCACGAAAGGGAGCTGGCTGCATTTATATCTTGAAAGGCTCTTATGTCAACGCCGCGCTGCTGTTAGTGGGTGGTGACAACCGAATGCGGTAGCAAGGAACATCAACGTTACCACATCGGGAAGTCGCGTGCAGCTGTCTTCGGTCAAAAAAAAAAAAACTCCTACCGTAAGTAGCGAAACAGAAAACGGACCTCACAGGCGAGAGCAGTGCTTTATTATACACACTGCAATGCCGTGAACCGCGGAAGGAAAAAATGTTTGCTCTATATTACCTGTGTTCTTGAATATCTGTACTTGATCGCTCATTTTTCAAGGTGACGCACAATGTGTATTACGCAGGTCACAGTGACAGCGCTTCGTTCGTTTGGCAAAAAAAGATGGTAACGCCGTCACAAGTGCAACATGCACCAGAAATATTGAAATAAATGAAAGAATAGAAAGGCAATCGGCTGAGGAAAATATTTTGAAGCCGCAACTTCTTTTTCTTCATTTTCACTAAGATACGGTTAGTGGAATTATCCTTAGATGCGCATAACGCGATGCAGCCTACGGTCGAAGTACGCTTAGTCGTTGCGGGTATTCGAGATGCTGAAATATGTCATCAGCGTGCAAGCGTGCACGCATGCCGCAGTTTCTGCATTGCTTCTTTTTTAGAGGAATGAAAGAGAAGTCTCATTTGTGCAAAAATTTGTTATTTCGTTTTACAGAGCAGCTATTTTGATAAAGACATTGAACGACAAGTACAGTGAGCACATTTTAAGCTCAATCTATGCAAAACTATAAAAAAAATATGTTGGAACTGATATACATGGGTGCGAGTCAAGCAACAGTGTGTTGATACGGTTACAAATAAGGTGAACCAGACAGCACAAAACTTAAACACGTTTTTTTTTTTTTCTCTAGTTCCGTTCTCTTGTAAAGATGTCTGCAAGTCTTACCTTTTTTCATGGTGAATCTATACCACTCAGTTCATATTTATGTCGCTAACGCTCAAGATGTTTCCAACACGATGTTCTGTTTGAAAGATTGTGTTGGATGTAGTTGCGTATGGTGTACAGAGAATTAAGAAACGTAATATTGGAAGAGCCTACGGGACGAGTGGTGGAATGTAGGCGTCATTGTACGAGGTATAACACCTAACACGAGTTAAGACCTAACAAGCGAAACAATACACATTTCTGAAACATACACGACGTCCGGTCGTCCGTTCCTTTCCCCCACAAGCACAATATCTAGCTAAGTACACAAAACGCGTTAAATAGGTAAAATAGCTTAGCTAATACTAGCTCGGATACTCTATGTATTATTTGATGGTTCATTATTTAGCCATATTTCCATTTTGTATTCCCCTGCCCGAGTTTCTACAACCCCTATTCACTGCGTTCTTATTCAAGCTCCCTGCTCTTTTCTCTCTCTCTCTCTCTCCGAGGAAGCACTGCTGCCGTCTTCTTAACAAAGCCCCTGCTGACATCAGCAAGACATGACGTTCCTTTTGTGAGGGAGCTAAGTGCGCTGTATTGATGAGCGCCTTGTACAAGAAACTCGCGCCAACGCCTTTCACAGTGTGTCGGTCGCGGCTTTCGCTTCCATGCATTCTCGGCTTTTGTGTCACCCATTGTTCCCAGACTCCCTTACAAGGCATAATTCTCGCAAGAGGTTCTCGCCTTTGTAAGTGCTACAGTGCGCTTTGAGTATCGTAGGTCGTTCACAATAGCTCATGATGGCTGAATATGCAGCGGAACGACACGTTAGTCTGACATCCTTGTAGTGCTAGTACCTTGCGTGTCATAGGATAATGTTGCTATAATATTTGCAACCTGGTCCCACTACGAGTTAAACAAACTTATCTCGCTCCCTTTCTATGCAATCCGCTCGGTTTCTTTCGGTCTTTATAACTGAGAACACCGAATATGAATAGGTTCGTAAGAGCAAGTGTTTTACAGCGAAAGCTGTTATGAGATCATTTCAACGGCCGTTGTTGGTGGCGTAGTTGTCCGCCGCCGCCGCTGCCGCCGCCGCTGCCGCCGCCGCCGCCGCCGCCGCCGCCGCCGCCGGTGTCCGCAACCACTATCGCTCGAAATAAGAAAAAAAAACGAAATAAGAAAAATTTCCCAGGATGGAACGGGGTTCGAACCTGGGCCCTCTGCGTGGAGCCCAGTGTTGTACCTCAGAGCCATACCGGTGCTTGGAACTGCCTTGCAAGAAGACGCTATACAGGCTCCATGTCCAGAAGGAACCACATTAACATCTGTAATTCAGTGTGGTAGAAGAGTGAAATAACAACCACGCACCACACAACGCGAATTCTGTAAGCAGGCGTTACACAATGCGAATTGCGCAACGAGTGGGCTGTTGGATGCGTCCAACCCACTACAAGGGGCTCTGCAATAATTCTCATCGTCATCAGGCACAACACCAACAAAGTGCGCATAATGCCTTACATGTTTTAGCGGGCACCACGCCTCTCCGTTGAATGAAGAAAAATGGCATGGTGGCTGCTTCCCTACTTCAGAGAAATTATTATTTCTAGCGTAGTGGGCTCCTCGCAAGTGCACTTGCATTGGTTGCCAAGGAAGCCCATGGGCCCATCATCAATTTCCTCGGGGTCTCAATAAGTTCTTCCCCCCTCTCTCTGTCTCTCTTTCTCACGTCAATGTATGTTATATTGCATGCTGGGAGAGTTAAATAGCGACCGGGCGTCACACAATGCGAATTACGTAACTGGTGAGCCGTTTAAAGCTTCCAGCCCATTACAAAGGGCTGAGCCCAATTCTTCATCGTCATCAGTCGTCACGTAAACATTTCCATTTCACAGAAATTATGATCATTTATAGCGTAGTGGGTTCCTCGCAAGTGCACTTGCATTGGTTGCAAAGGAAGCTCATAAGGCCATCATCCATTTCCTCAGGGGCTCAATAAAGTTCTTCCCCCTTCTTTCTGTCTCTCTTTCTCACGTCAATGTATGTTATATTGCATGGTGGGAGAGTTAAATAGCGACCGGGCGTCACGCAATGCGAATTACGTAACTGGTGAGCCGTTTAAAGCTTCCAACCCATTACAAAGGGCTGAGCCGCAATTCTTCATCGTTATCAGTCGTCACGTAAACAAAGTGCACATAATGTCTTACATATGTGTAGCTGGAACCTCGCTTCTGCGCACGATGACGAATAATGGCGTTGTAGGTGCTTCCCAATTTCACAAATATTGTGATTTATGGCGTAGTGGGTACCTTGCTAGTGTACTTGTATTAGTAGCCCCAAGAGAGTTTAGAACGGGCTCTAGAAATGCCGCTCTTCCAGCTTTCGCTGTGACTGTGCTGCGCTTTCCGCGCAGGCCTGGCATTTTTTTTTTAGCTATGTTGGTGCCAATGCTGAAATCGCATAGAAATGTTGATCTATTTACTTGTTCATTTCTTAACAAACACCGCCTTCAGACAACAAGAAGGTTAAGTATAACAGAGCATGATTTAATAATTCTATAACACACAAGCTCAAAATTCTGATCGATAACTCTATCTTTTTTTTTTTTTTTTTGGGGGGGGGGGGAGGTGGGCTGTTCCCCATTCGTACATATATTAATTTCTTTGAACGTATTCTTGCGTTGCTCTATGCCTATCCCATTCAAAAAACCGCAATGCACGTAAGCTCACTTCCAGAATTGGGCTGACTCGTTTTTGCTTTAGGGCAATACGCGACTTTAGTTTCTCGCCTTGTCAAGGGCTGCTTTGTACTGTCATTATTTATTCGGTCACTCACTCACTCACTCACTCACTCACTCACTCACTCACTCACTCACTCACTCACTCACTCACTCACTCACTCACTCACTCACTCACTCACTCACTCACTCACTCACTCACTCACTCACTCACTCACTCACTCACTCACTCACTCACTCACTCACTCACTCACTCACTCACTCACTCACTCACTCACTCACTCACTCACTCACTCACTCACTCACTCACTCACTCACTGAAGCGGTCATTGACTAGTTAATATTTTATTTACTTAGTTGCTCTTCCTTACGCTTCCTCCGAATGAAAAAGTCAGTTTGTTAATCTCATGCGTGGTGAAATAAATGCACTATTCTTCTAGGAAATTAGTTTGGAGCAATGTTTTACTATATTCTTCTGGAGTTACTTAAAGCTTTCGTGCTCGTGCAGGAGCACTTGACACATTTCATGAGCAGCAGCACACATCCTGTTGTCTACTACTTTTGGGTTCAGGGAGTCAGCAATCGATACACTTGTATTTAGAAAAGTCAGAGTTTGCAAATATTGTTAGCGTAAACACCGCAAACAGATATGATACAGCAAGTTATTTTCTAGAATTCTTTAGATGACCGTATCGCAGGCAAAGCCGGCGACTCCTTGGCTCTCAGTGAGATTTTCAGGAGTTAATGGTCCATGCGTTTCGCACTGGGTACAGCTTGACTACTGTGTCTGTGTATCTATCAGCGCGCTGGGTGTGTCAATATGAAAGGAGCCGACTGTTTTTCCAGAGCAAATATTGACATAGAGCCGCCCCTTGGTGCTTTTGACGCTCTCAAATGTAAGAGTCGTCTCACAGTTTAACTTTACAAAAGCCTACGTCCAGTGCAAAGAAAATATTAAAAAAAATACACTCCAGAATTGTTTAGGCAGCTATACCATGTGTTTTGGTTTCTTAGTTAGCTAGTTGTAGAATACCTTTTTTGTGTTCTGGAGTAGCGATACACGTTTTTAAAAACGCAATGAAGATTAAAGATAAAAACAAAGAACAAATGTTTCAATAAAGGAAGAAAGAACTGAAAAAGCCTGAGCTCATAAAAGAGCGCAAGCTCAAACAGTCAAGAAAGAACAAATCTGTGAAGGTTCGAAATAGAACTTGTTTTACTGCGCTACGAACTCGTTAAACAAATGGGAATAATGTTTGCTTCAGAGCAGTGAGGCATGTTCTCAACCTTTTGAGACATGTAAGCTCCTTAAAAAAGCAATATCTTAGCTCGTCTTTTGCCTGGACATTGTTAACAGGCAACGTACCGTGAGACACTTTTGGCAATGGAATCCAAAAGTAAGCACAGTTTGTTAACATGGGCCATGACATTTACTAAGCGGTAATCGCCCCCCTTCTGCGGTTGCGTACATGCCTCGAGGACTGATTTTGCAACGAGCGATGCTGTATTTCAGAGCAGTAATGCTAAACGAAGTAAATGAGAGTGGACAGTTATGTGCTCGGTATGCGCAAATTATGGCTTACTTTACCCCTGATGCAGGCACCTCATAAATAAGAGACACGTTATGAAGTCTTATTCGGAAAAAAGGGAGTACGATGTTCGTTGATTTTACACAGTATATCCACCAACGTTCCGTCTGCTGGACCAGACTTTGACAATAATCGCTCCATCAGATGAAACGTTAGTAATATATTATGCCAAGCCAACTAACCTCGTACTCTCTTTTTCTTTCTTATTCTACCGGGGTCTCCGTATTCCTTTCGCACCAATATATATATATATATATATATATATATATATATATATATATATATATATATATATATATATATATATATATATATATATATCCGTAAAACTAGCCCCACTTAACTTCGGCGGAAGTGGTTATCGTCAAAAAAAGAAAAGCTATGACGCTCATGCGCCTTGTGGAAAATTTGGTACATTTTGCAGGCTTTCCGTTAGGAGGACGGGGATCATGAGAGAACGTCTGGCCATCTGGAAGCGTGCGTAATGACCCTTGAAGAGATGAAGCAGGATATTGAACAAAAAACGTCCGGCTGGCCGGCCGGAGTCAAGACGGACTGCGTAATTGTGTCTTGTTTACGATTCTGCTGTATTCATACTCTTTCATATTGTTTTCTTCTTTTTCAACGCTCAGTTTGTACTATAGGACCTCTTCCTGTACATCCCAATTTTGTAGTCTACTTTAAATCAGAAAATAATTGATTGATTGATTGATTGATTGATTGATTGATTGATTGATTGATTGATTGATTGATTGATTGATTGATTGATTGATTGATTGATTGATTGATTGATTGATTGAACCCTATTGTCATGAGCTACTATATCAGTCTTCGTAATGCGTCTCCTCTTACCCCTTCTTTTTATTTAGATATATGGAATCTTTGTGTGTTTGTATATGGAATCTTTTGCCAAGGTGATTAGCACCTTGGCAAAAATGTATTGTGAAAGAGAGCCACAGGAAGAGGCCGCTGTGCAGCTAGCATAGGCTATGTGTGGCAGGTAGTTTCTTTTCCTGTTTCAGTGCGTCTTTTATGAGTAGAAGAAAAGAGATACAGCAAGAGCCTAATAATTGTAGAGTATGCGAAGTGCGTCTTTTGAAAGTTTGAGTTGATTAGATTTGGTTTCCCAATAGAGACACACTGTCATTATATACACCTACAGTAACGACAACTAAAGATGCGACTATAACAAGGCTACCCATATTTCATTCTTACAAATGAACAGGGGCGCATCCACCTCACCCATTTCCGTGAAGAGGCCTGAGCAAATTTTGGCTCAAGGAATTTCATATTTCATTCACCAGAGAGACCAGATTTGCAGCCCATGCCTCCGTGGCGTGACTGGGGCTTTTATCACCTGCCCCGGCCAATATCACGAAAAGAGTGATTGCTTATGCTGGTTCAATTACTTTTAACGCTGATAACACCTACACAACGAAATTTCTGCTATGCTTATTTATCATAAATAAGTAAACTATCCCATCCACGTTTTCAATAAGAACCTCGGTATCTTTTCTCTTTTTGGTAGTAGAGAAGAGGCGTTCAAGACGTGACAGATCACCATGTCCATAAGCACTGAATTTGCCTTTCCATAACAGTCTAAGCAGGTACCAGATAGAATGCGTTGCTGGGCGAGTTGGTGCATTGTCTGAAAATAAAAGCAGAGCGCAAGAAAGACGGGACACAAGAGACAAGAAGACGGGACGAGCGCCCGTCCCGTCTTCTTGTATCTTGTGTCCCGTCTTTTTTTGCGCTCTACTTTTATTTTCAGGTACCATATATTCTATTTTAACTGTATCGTTCCTTGAAGACATTATGCACAACTTTGTAAATTCGTATATAAGATGGCCAATCTTAAAATTGCGACAATATTTACTCGTTATAGGCGTGAGGCGCGTTAAACACGTGGATAGTCTTCCGAATCTCTTGTGATGTATTCATATAGTTCATATGGTTCTATGTACTGTCAGCGTCAAATTAAACGCGAACAGTGGCAAGCACTATTAACGTTTAGTGCGCACCGGCCAGTCATCACTACTGGCAGGCATTAGGATTGGCAGCACTGCGCGATCCCACTATATTGCCACGCGCGATCGTTTTTGTATTTATATATAACCAACCTGTTAGACGTATAACGACTGTATTTGTCAAACCGCGCCCGAATGTCTGGAACCTTCCAGATAATTTTAGAATTGTGCGATAAGCATGAGCGTACAAACTCGAACAATTGAGTTTATTCTGGAACTAGCGCGGAACTGCAGGCCCTTCACGACGACCCGACAGCTGGCCACCTCGGTTTTTCCCGCACACTCGCGAGGATAGAACAACATTACCACTGGCCACGCCTTAACGCTGACGTTGCTTATTACGTAAGGACATGCCGGGACTGTCAGCGACGCAAGGCACCGCCGACAAGGCCATCGGGATTTCTTCACCCAGCCAATTCACATAGTAGACCCTTCCAGCAGATTGGGATGGACTTGCTGGGGCCATTTGCGACGTCGATGACCGGCAACAAGTGGATCGACGTAGCCATGAACTACCTCACTTGGTAACCCGAACCCAGGGCCCCGACCAAGGGAAGCCCCGACCATGGCGCTCCAAAGTCCCTATCACCAGCAGTGGTACGGCTTTTACGGCTGACCTAACGCAAGCGATTTTCAAATACAGCCACACAAGCTACCGCCTGACCACATCCTACCACCATCACAGAAAAAGCCTCACCGGGCGTCTAAGACCATCGTGGACATGCTGGTCATGTACGTCGACGTCGGACACAAGACGTGGCATGCCATCCTTCCGTACATAAAATTCGCTTAAAACATGGCAGTGCCAGAAACAGCACACGTGACGCCGTTCAAGCTGGTTTACGGAAGGAGTCCCTCGACGCCGCTTGACGTCATGCTGCCGACCGTCAGTGACGAGGACGACGTAGACGTTGTGCTCCAAGTTCAGCGCGGAAGAAGCCCGATAGCTCGACCGTTTACGCATCAACAATAAGCAGACGTCCGACGGCCGCAGTTACAATCTTCGCGACGCTTCGCGGAATACCATTCCGGCGAACCTGTGGGGGTCTGGATACCGATACGCCGACGTAGACTCAGCGAGAAACTTCTTTGGCGATACTTCGGCCCATACAAGGTGCTTCGACATCTCGGCTCTTTGGACCACGAGGTCATCCCGGACGGCATTACAAATTGTCAGCGGCGCCACACACGACCTCAAGTCGTCCATGTGGTGCACCCTAAACCGCTTTACACGCGTTAGCGAACCTGCGAACTCTACTTTTTGCTTTCTTCATTATTTATTCTTTCTTCGTGTATGCACCCCCCCCCCCTTTCCATGTCCTTTTTAAGCATCGGGACGATGCTTTTCAAGAGGGGCACAGTGCCACGCTCACTCGTTTTTGTATTTTTAAGTAATCGGTCCGTTACACCTACTACTTTCGCAAACTGCACGCGAATATCTGGGAACCTTCCCGATTATATTAGAATCGTCTGATAGACTTGAGCGCACAAACGCGAACACATGAGCTTATTCTGGAACTAGTGTGGCTACCAGCGATATGACTCGAGCGTTCGATGCCGTAGGTATAAATGCCGCAGATCAGATTACTCGATGGCCGCCTACTGCTCTCGCCGCTAACAGCGTACAGCGTGATGGTGTCAATGGTGATGAACGGAAGGCGCGCACTATACTATTGCTAATACTCGCCGCTATCAGCGTACAGCGTGAATCGCTTGTAAGTTGGCTTTTCATTTGCCGGGCACAAGTTCACCCAAATAAAGAGTTTCATCTTGAGCACACCGGCTGCTGTTTTCGTCAACGTCATGACCACGTGACAATATTGCGAAATTTTCGCTTCTGTTTCGATTCTGATATGGGCATAATTGCGGCCGGCGGGTGCATGCAGAACGCTTTTGGTTATTTCAGTTTTGTTTGCTTATGTAGTTATGTTCTTCCTTTCAAGTACCAGAACTTGCACAGAAGCGAAAATATCGCACTATAGTGGCCTGGCGCAGTGCTGTCAAACCTCACGTGCGCACCTGTCAATGGTGATGAGTGGAAGGCGCGCACTATACCATTGCTAATACTTGCCGCTGATCGCGTTTCATTTGGCACCAATAGTACAAACAGAAGAATATACTGAAAGTAATTGGTGCAGAGCTGCTGACGCAAGGAAAAGAAAGGCGGCGGAACTTGCTTGCTCGCTCGCTTCCAGATAGCTCTCATTTCAGAACCAGCCCAGTATTCCTTACACTTCTCTACAAGCATCATTATCAATATATTTGTTGCCCACTGGATAAGTCATTCATGCGGTTAATGTACGATAATCACACCGCCTCTCTACTAACAGTATATGATAATACTAACTAACAACACAATTATCTTCGACACCTCAGTTGTTTATTCATAAATTTATTCAATGAAAGCCCTTTCTTTGCGGGACAAATCGTGTATCGTAATTTGCAACAGAGTACAATATAATATTTTCCCTAGGATTTGAGATTATGCAGAACAAATTTGATAGGGTGCTCTTAGTGGTACAGCATCGCATGCTTTCATTTGCATTCTAAACCTACGCTTGTCTGCATTTTTCCAATCCTCAGAACTTTCATTCGTATGACATATTCATGCAGCAGTATTTTCCTCTTGTTTGTCGTTTATGAAAAGCCAATTTTATGTAGAGATCCTGCGCCCTATCATTATCGCCAGTGTCTTTCGCTACGGGATATTTCCATACGAGAAAGCTCCACACGCGTTTACGATTTCGTCATCTGCAGTTGAGTTTGGTTGGGTACGCGCATATGGACACTCTTCTCGGCATATTCTGCTTCATTGATTGAATGCTTGGTTTTTCTCGCTAACTGTTACATTTAGTCACTGTTTCTTATGTATTTGTTATGTACTGAGAACCGGTATACGTGATATGAAGCGCTTTCTTCCTCCCGGAAAATGTTGTGACCTTCGAAGCTTTTATAGGTATTACATGCTCTTGAACATACGTCTCTTGAACATACCAAAATTTAGATAAAGGGACACACTACCGGTGCGATGTGTCCCTTTGTCTTCTTTTGTCCGTGTCGTTTTTCGCTGTTTTCTAGATGCTCGAGAACTAATACCAAGTAGCCCACCTATCATTTCTTCTATATACGACGTCTGTTTAGAAAGGCTTGCTGCAAATTTTAATGATAGTTTATTTGTAGAAACGACAAAGCAAAGGGGTGCTCCAAATAAAATTGTGAGCAAATTCTACGTGTCACATTTTAAAAGTTATTTGTTGAACACGGCCGAAGATGTTTACATACCTTGACGATAAAACGTGCAACTACGCCTAACAAATGTAACTGTCAGCGCCGCATATGTGAATGATGGCCTTCAAAGAATTGTTCTATTTTACTCGTGGTTATACATCGCGTAGAAATATGAGAATCTTCATTGTTCTCCCGCATATTTGTAAAGCCATGGCAGCCTTCTTTGTGCAACACTTTTGCTGGCAAGGAAACTGAATGTTCATAGTTTTCTTCTTTCTGGGAGGCGTGCTACACTTTAAACCACTTTGTACCCATAAAGATATTTCATGCAAGGAAACCACATTTTTGCGTATCAAGGATTTGCGAAAAATGTAGGAGTAAGGTTGTTTTGCTTCTTCAAATAGCCTTTTGATTTGCGGAGGGGTTAAAATTCACCTAAAACACCCTTTAGGAACTAATGTGTTATGGGTTACCAAAACACCTGTGCTACACGACAGAGTATCACCTGATAGCTGGGATTCGCTGATTAAAAAGCCGTTGAATATTAGGCGTTTTTAGATTAACAGGTGTCTCTCTTAGGGCTATCTACAGCGCATACTATGAATTTCCGCGTATTCTGTGAGTGTTTACCATTTAATTATGCCGAACAAGGATATCCCCACCGGTACTGTACGGCGGCTCCAGATAACAGGGATAGACGTACCAGATGGTCGGCGAACGCTGTGTAGCGCGCGCACTCTCTGCACGTTCTATTTTACAATATCCTATGTTGTGTGTATGGTTGGGCGCGTATTTACGCCTCCTATGCTGAGGTAATCAGTGATTAAATGTTTACTGACTGGCAGTATTCGTTTTTCATTCTTTTTCGATAATAAGGGTGCTTAGATTATTGGCAAACCGTTAATGCATTAAGCTGGGCTAGTTGGTATTCATTGTATGCTTCCATATTGCTAGCGAACACGCACAAAGGACGACATAGAGAGAGACAGGACAACCGCTAGACTTCGAAGCTGGTTAAGCGGGGAATTGTGACGAACAGCCTGCGTGCAGCCCTGTAGAAGTCCTGTCCGCACAATGCTCAGGCTAGTTTGAGTGGACAACTTGCACGTCTTCATAAGGCGGACTACCCTCGTCAAACCGTGTTCTCGGTTGCTGAAGCGCTCTTGAGGGAGCTAAAAGCTAGCTTTAGAGGGAATGCGGCCAAGGTGGACTCGGACAAACGCATGCTACGGGTTTCAATCCCGTACATTCACGGCGTTTCCCACCGGCTCAAAAAAGTGGTGCGAAATTGCGGTCTTGGTGTCTTGTTCACGGCTCCTCATAAGCTGGCTGGGCTCTGTTCCGCTGTGACGGAAGCTGAGAAGCCGCGGTGTGCTAAGAAACACCAATCAAAGTTCACAGCTTGTAAGACAGGAGTCGTCTACACACTTCCACTTGCTTGTGGCAAGGTGTACATTGGCCAGACGGGCAGATGCGTCAATGAAAGGCTCAGGGAGCATCGCACGGCTGTTCGATCGCTTGCAGGGGGTGGTTTATTGGCGATGCACGGCAAGAAGTGCGAGGGTTGTACCCCAGCATATGACGCCACTTCTGTGATGTACGTTGGTGGGGAACAGAGAACGAGGGAAATAGTAGAGGCTGTCGAAATTCACAAGGCGGGTGACACATGTGTCAGCACTCCGTCCATCGCGTTGTCGAAAAGAGAACTGGACTATCTGTGTAAGAAGAAACCACGTGCGAACTGGCGGTATCGATAGGCGGCGGAGAATTTCTTTTCTTTTTCTTTTGGTGGATAAACTTTGTCTGTGACGTGGCACCTGCGTGTGCGCAAAAAAATGTATTGTGCCCTTCATGTCGATTAAAAAATCAGTTGAAGTCTAGCGGTTGTCCTGTCTCTTTCTATGTCGTCCTTTGTGCGTGTTCGCTAGCAATATGGAAGCATACGATTGGCCACCCCCCGAGATATGGGTAATATGTTTCGTGAAAATGCCTTTTTCTAGGTTTAACGGTGTTAGTTACAGACACGGCAAAACCTCCGTAAGGGCCTACACTGGTCTACTGTTGGGGGAGGGGGGGGGGGGGAAGGATTGCGCACCAACAATTTATGTCAGCTCCTAATCACACCATAGTTCTGTCCTGACGAGGGCGCTAAAAACTTAAGCGTTGATCGCACGCTGTCTTTTTATTTACATCTAACTCCATTCTTGCTTACAGCGACAAAGTTTATATGACATTTGGAATACAAATTTTGAAAGAAATGAGAGCGAGAAATTATTTATAATAACTGCGAACATAATTTTGTTTGAATTAACCTCGCTACTTTGTAAAATTTTCTTTGTAATGAAGTAAATAGTTGCTGGCACTGCAATCACAACGAAGACGGAAGAGGAATGGTTGCCAGTGGCCATTATAAAAGAGTGAAAAAGTGCGTCCGTATGTGCTCAGACAACATCGTGATAGCGTGTGGGCGCGATGCTGGACTCTACACTGCAAAAAAAAAGTTTAGCACAGGGGGGATGGCGAGTGAATAAATGATGCACGATTCACAGTGCTCGCAGACGTGTGCCCGAATGCGTTGTAAGCTGAAAGAGGCGGTAGAATCAACGCGCGTATTTCTCCCACCGTTAAAAAGGCATGCGCCGCTGAAAAACGACCCGCATGTTGCGACTGCATTCCGGATCTCTTTAAGTATAGGAGGCTGCGGGCTTATACGCGAGCAGTGCCGCGATGTGTGGCTGAAAACATCCGGCTATGGTAACCGACGCTATTACGGCTGTGTCACTTTATATTTCTCCGCTGTGTTACGCTCTTCCCTGAAACATATAGGGGCGGTTAAAACTGACGCACAATTTAGCGTGATATATATTCATACAGTTGCACATTCCTGATATTTTAGAACATTACATTAATGATTGTGGGTGGTTTTCAGCTCTCGTTTAAGAACATTCTGAACGGGCGGCGGCCTTCTAAAATATGCGGGATGATATATATATATATATATATATATATATATATATATATATATATATATATATATATATATATATAATATATATATATGCTGGAGCCACCACGGGACGGGTTTAGGCGATCAAATATCGGCAGCTGAGGCTGCATTTTGATGGCTCTAAACATCGAAAATCCCCTGTACACAGGGCATTGTACGCATGGTAAATAAACCCAAGTAAGGAAAAATAATTCGGAGCCCTAGAAATACGCTCGTCACTTAGTTGTTTCTTACTCTTTTGTTAATTTTTGAGGTGTACGAGTTCCACAACCGGTACTTTACATCCGCACCGAAGCATAATTATGTGAGCAATTTTTAATCGCGTTCACAACGTAATGACATTACAGCGTCCAAGGAAGAAAGGATATTCAATGTCAATATTCATCATATCTCATGCACAAAGGGTAAATATTGCTTTTACTCATATAAAAATTAAAAAAAAAAGTTTGGCTTCATTTCCCGATAGATCACAAGTGCTCCCTTTTCGGTCATCGTCCCTAGCTATCATGCCAGAATATAGAAATCAGTTAGATACAACAAACAATTGGTTTAATCAAGCAAAAAGCTTTTGAGATAGGCATCGTAAAGCAGCCCGATATGTACAGAAAAGCAACATGCATCACTTCTTATGTGCACACAGAGAAAAGTCTAAGGTATGTACGCAGAATATCTAGAAAGCGAGGAAAGCAGCTGCTTAGCTCGCATCATTAGCCTTATGGTTTATTATCTACAGCGAAGCGACACGCCCTTATATAGAGAGACATAAAACTTTGCAAATGGGAGGACTACGCGAACAGATCGGTTTAATGGCGTTCTGGCGACGATGACATGGTACTAGCCTACAACATCGCGAACACAGTTGCGAACTTTTATGAGAATAATCAGGAATGCAGTCGGGCGACGCCCCTGCTTCTCCTCGTTCCTTTCCGAGCGTTTTCCCTCGGGAAATAAACATTGCACATGAAGCCGAGGCAGCTATAGTATTAACGAAAAAGCATTTCCCCGCCATTTAAAGAAGGCGACGTCAGCGAGCTTTTTTTCCTATGGAAGAATCGCGGGAAGCAATAGAGCAAGGAAATCTGTGCCGAAGAAGCTTTCCGGCAGATATGCTTGGCGCTCGTTCGCGGGGCTTCTTCTGGAGCTGGCACACAAGTTACAGCTGTGTTTGAATCGCCGCCAAAGCGTTTCCCAGCTGAATACTCCACAAAGCATAAGCTTCGCATTTGTCTCAAACTTCTTGTCGTTTGCTTCTCTCACAACGGTAACCTGTTTGCTTTGCACTCATCCTCACTTTCGTGGCGGTGTCGGTTTCAGCTGTAACCCGATTGCACTTTCGCCTTTTTGTTTGGAGAGCAAAATAACCTATTCGCTCGTGTACTACAGAAGAAATTTGGTGTTCGCGGTGTGACAGTCGATAAAGCCATTTCTGAGGCAGTTCGAAAAAATATCGTAATAGTAATAATTGTTCGGGTTTTACGTCTCAAAATACTATATGATTATGAGGGATACCTTAGTGGAGGGCTCCAGAAATGTTGATTACGTGGGGTTCTTTCAAGAGCACCTAAATCGAAGTACACGGGCATCCAGCATTTTGTCTCCATTGAAATGCTGCTGCAACGGCAGGGATTGGATCCGGCGACCTTAGGTTCAGCAGCTGAGCGCCATAACCACTCGACCATCGAGGCGGGCGCAGAACCAGTAGAGCGGTTGATCACCGAAATGGCTCGCGTCGCGTCACATTGCCAACGAACGGCTGGATTGTTCTCGCTATTGTCGTTTGCTCGAGCGAATAATTCAGCTCACGGGCTGTCGCTACCTAACTGATCTTGCTGGTCAATATTTCACAAGTGCCCTTTACCTACTTCCTTTCTGGTCACCTTTGCGTCATGTATTAACCGGAATATGCTGCGCACAGAGTGCGCTAAGAGTGTTCTCGTTTGGGTATTCCGAGGGTATGCATCAGTGACCCTTTCTCAAGCTAACAAGAACCCACTTCACGCTCATTCACACGCATCATCCTCTTCCATTGTTTCTCGCTTTCTACGTGTGTCCTGCCATTACGCAGAAGACGTAGTTCCAACGCCGGTATGGCCAGATATCCGTCCAGGAGGTATCGCCTTGGTAAACGGATATTCTCCTGCAAGCCTGAATTAACGTTTTTCTCAGCGCCTAACAACTAGGTGCAACTCCCTGGGGAAGCGTTCCATCTCTTTCCTTTCATGTGCTTGCAACCCCTTCCCAAACCTCCGTTGATTTATCCGCCCCATTTAGAGCACTACGACAAGCCATGAGTTATTTGTACTGGTATGAGTTATCTGTACGGGCAATTCTTGCGGCTGTCAGATTTCCTCACCGCGGCCCTGACAAAGCGCGAGTCGGAAATTCAAACAAATATCACAGTGCTTGTAAGCAATGTCGCATCGCAGTGACGCAAAGGTACAAAACAGAAACATTCATACTCTACCTGAACGGAGATAATTGCGTAAGCCACGGGAACATCCGGGATATACCGCGGTTGCTAAGCGGTTAGCGCTTTACGCGGCAGATAGCTCTAATGTGACTCGTTCTGGCACCGTGGCGGTCAAGTAATGTGAACGAAGCGGGATTTCGAGAGTTCAGCTCGCTATAGACATCGGATTCCCCAATGTGAACGTTGCGTAAAACTGTCCGTTTTAGGCAAATTCCATTTGGATAGCATTTACCATGAAGATAGCTGGCCATATGGGGCAACGCACATACGAAGAATAGGCTTTGAGAAACCAACCCCAGGCAACGTAGCCAACTAAAAACATTTACACCACAACAAATTGTATGACATCGCATCTAATCTTGATGTTGGGCCCGTATAGGTGAATGCGCAGCTAATGCCAACAATCACTTGAAAAAAAAAAAGCTTTTAAATTCGGACCTAGCCAACTGTCGCGCTACCTCGGAATGTTGCTGAAAAATAATAATTTATGAAGTTTTACGTGTCAAAACAGCGCAGTGATTACGAGTCATGCCGTAGTGGGAAGTCCGGGAATAATTTTGACCACCTCAGGTTCTTTAACGTACACGTAAACCCAGGTACATCGGTGTTAATGCATTTTGCCTCTATCGAAATGTGGTCGCCGTGGCACGAAATGGAATGCGCTAACGTCGAAGTCTGGGTCAGTTGGTACATGACGCTGAGGCAAAAACCAGTCAAAAAAACGCCGGACAAGGGGAAGAAGTGACACACACAATCTTCACCGCCACTGCCTGATCTGTGGCTGTGTGCCGCTGTTTTCCAATGTTAAGATTTTGCGTAGAGGTGGGGGCAAGGAGGAGCGCGAAATCCTTGAAGCATACCATATCAACATGCACCGTGACGATTGTGTCAGCACTACGTCCATTTCATTACTACAGAAGGAATGCGAGTTCCTGTCACTCTGGCGGTAGATTCTTGGCCGTCATGTAGGCAAATTTCTGCTTTTGCTTTTTTCATGTTTTGGGTTTTGGCTTCATGATTTTACGTGATCAGCGCATGCGCCGTGGTTCTTCTGGGAGGTGCTGTCAGCTAATAAAGCACAGTTGCTAGTCCAGTCGTTGTGTATGTCACTTCTTCCCCTTGTCCGGCGTCTTTTTGACTGGTTTTTGCCTCAGAGTGGAATGCGCGTCCTCGAGCAAGATGCGAGGTACCCACATATCCGGTGCTCCTGACAGTTTCCCGTGTAGTGTTCCTAAAACCTCCTATCTATAGAGTTCCTATGCGTCACCTTCAAAGCGAGAAGGCCCTGGTTGTTACGTTTAATTCAGTTTGCTCAACACCCCGCGCTATTCGCTTAACATGATCAAACAGAGTAACCCCACAAAGTTTCACAAACATTTCCGAAGTGATTCTCTCGAAAAAGTTCTAATGAGGCTGGAGTTCCATCTTGATGGAGGCAGCCACGAGCATTAAGCGAAACAACTTGGAAGTGGCCGTGCGACTGATTGGCTTATCTATACGCTTACCAACCGTATGATAAAGTAACGATTTAAAATAGTGATGAATTGAGTTATTCGTACAACTAGCCATCGAAAGCTGTCGTACCAATTGTTGCGTTCTGCATAGGCTTGTAGTGGACCGCGTCGAGTTAATGATGACGGCTCCGCTTTCACGATTCAGGGAGCAGATATCTACTGATGCGCGACTAATAGCGCTCCATTCGTAAAGACCGCAACCGCCACCACTCTCCACGCTTTTTCTCTTCATTTATCTGTGCTAGCAAAACGAGTTTGTCGGTTTGTCGCATGTAGTGGCAAATAATCGCACGAATGCACAAAATGGCGCAACCACGGCACACTAAGCAGCATACCGACTAAACTCGGTCGAGTTTAGTTTCCTATGCAGATTCCTGCTGCATGCACAGACGTCTCTGAGCTCCACGAATTGCCCCACAGCAGTAGTCGAGTCGCAGTGCCATCCGCGCTTGCTAAGGTTGGAGCATCGACGCACATATAGCGATGCAGTGCTGCGCTAGGCCAATTAACGAGCACAAACCTAAGCCATTAATCAAGTCGGAGCAACGTATGTCTGCCTCTCGCGTTGCTATGCAGCGGGCTAATTCGGAGGAGCTTCTGTGCGGCGACGTAGCCCAGACCGCAAGGCCATACATAAACGTTATTACGCATCAGCAATGACCTCTTTTTTCGGCTTCATGTAACTGCGATTTATTTATTTATCTATATATATTTCGTCTTTCTATTTTTCAATTGGCTCAGAGTTGTGTACGCAATAGTTTTTAAACAGAACCCACGAAACTTTGGCACTAAAGCACTCATATTCTGGGAGACAGAAGTGCAACTGACCACGCATGCTGGTAAAATTTAAGCTTGGATGTCACTTACCCTTTTTTGTGCATGTAGGTAGGAGTGTAAAATAAGTGCGTGGCTTTTCTTCCTGCCGAACTTGCGGATTTGTCATTGAAGTGCCCAGTAGAAAACCACACTACCCTCTCTTTTCAGGGATGGTGTTTGGACCCAAACACCCATAGAATTTTCTCGCGAAGAAAGTGAATTAGATTCTTTTGAAAGAATAAAAAAGATTGCTGATTCATTTTCGCGAACACAATGCTATGCTGACTTCCCATAAGCAAGAACGCCTTTAGAAAAGTAACACAACTATACTCTGTGTCTCAGAGGACTTCCATATTAACCGCCTTTGGTGGACCGTATGCTTCCGTAATAAATCGCTTTAGTACAAATACAAGAGAAGCTAGAAATTTGGTATTCCAGCCTGCTGTGATAAATTAGCGCAAATACTTCTAGCCAGTTATTGAAAGGTTCTCTTTCAAGAAGCGCAGGTAACCTGGGGTTCTCAGAAATGACTTCCAAGTTTATGCTCCAATGCTGCAGACAAATTGCGTTCGCGGTATACTAGCAGCGGCTGTCGAGCCATTCACCGCGCAAGATCAATATTTCTCACGCGCTCATTTTTTTTTCCTGAGCGAGAGAAGCTGTTTTCGATAGCGTGATCGCCGCTTAGGCTGCTCAGATTGTTAACGAGAAGTGCTGACTCCTTCGGCTGACAGGCGCCCCGCCTGCCTTATTTCAGGCAATATTCTCCGTTCCTCTGTTGGTGCGCATAGTGGGAGTTCTAAGAACACATGCTAGTATTACCTATATGAGCGAGCTGCACGTGTTAATAGTCATTCTCTCCATATCACTTGAGGAATAAGCTTGTCGATTCCTTGCTGCATCGTCGTCAGAGGCTAAAAAACGTCTTACGCGCATGTATATGGCAAAAACAATGCTCAATAACCCGACTAAAGATAGACTTCATGATTGAAAACCAACCAATGAAGTCGGTAGACTACTATCTATATATACATATGTCTACTACTAACAGGAGAGCCTACTCACGAAAAGAAAATTCGCCGAAGTAAAAGAATGGGCTGGATGAAGCTCATAGGTCAGGCTCTAATAAATAACGACTGCAATTTTCCGTTGTCCTTAAAGCGAAAAGTACAGCGCCATTACACACGCGCGCTCTAATATATGAGTCTGAAATCGTGAGGATAACCGAGGCACTTGAGAAAAAGTTAAAGACCACTCAGCCTCAAAGAGAAGGGAAAATGGAAGCCGTAACATTGAGGGGTCAAAGGCTGGTATAATGGGCCTGGAAACACACAGCGGCAGCTAATATTCTTGTATGCATCAAGCGAAATAAATGTATCTGGGCTGGGCACGTGATGCACAGTACAGACGAGCGGTGGTCAGACAGAGCCACGGGACGGTTACGAAGAAATGGGGAACGCAGCCCAGAACGGCAGCAAATCAGATGGAGTGACAAAAGTGATAAATTGCCGGGGATAAAATGAAATCAGCTCGCACAATATAGGGCGAACTGCAGCTTGTCGGGAGAAGCCTTCGCCCGGCCAGGACATGAAAGAAGCTGGGAGTGGGGTCGATGATGATGATAGTAACAACGAAGATGATGCGCTTGAGATTCTGTTTGGCTGACTCGCTGGCCGAATGGAAACAGTGATGGTAAATACGTAATTCCGTAAAATTACTAAGGCGAAATTCTTAAATGCCTCATAAAACTCAAAAAACCTTGTCGGCGTTGGCGTCACGCGGTGCCGGCGACGATTGATGCAAAAAAGTCACAGTTTCGCCGCAACGGCGAAGCAATGAATGCGATAGCAATAAATTGGAATATAACGCGAAGAACGGAAAGCAGCTCGAAATTGCCAGCGCGTCGCTCGAGCCCAAAGGACGCACGAAAAGAACGCACACAGGACGAGCGCGAACTATCATGCGTCACAGCTCGACACTTGAAGCGCACTGCTCAAACATAAAGCAGGTATCACGAAACGAACGAACAGGCACACACAGGACGAGCGCGAACTAACTGTCACAGTTGTTACTTATTTCTGTTTGAACAGCACGCTCCTTTCGCAAACGCGGCCGCTGGAGCGAGCGAAGCGACCTTCGTACTCTCTGTGACTTCAGCGCCGACAACGCGTGGAAAGCACAAGACATACAACCGCCCGCTCCACCCGCTCCACCCCCTCCCCCTGGCCGCCCCCTTCTTTCCTCGAGATAACCGCACGAAGTCCACCAGGCCCTGTAGGGCAAAGAGCAACGGCGTTCGCAGGAGCGGGGCGACGATCTTTAAAGCGCGCAACATCGCGCCATCTATGTGGTGACCTGGAAAGCATGCTGAAGGAAATGGTGTATATAAATAGCTCGCCGATAGCAGGCTGAAAGACAGTACTGTTGGTGGCGTAACCGTCTAACGCCGCGCGTTGGAAACCGAGAGGTCGCCCGTTCGATTCCGCGTGTCGGAAAGTTTTTCTGAATTATTTATTATTTTTCTTTGTGGCTTTTATGTATATATATATATATATATATATATATATATATATACATTATATATACATTACATATACGGTGCATGACGGCGGCGACGGCGACGGCAAAAATCAGTCGAGACTGTCCATATAATTGCTATCGCAATAAAAATCATCATCCCGTGATGATGTCACCGTATGACGCGCTCGCACCTTTTGTTATATTAGTCTTTACGCTAATATTCAGTTTTCTTCTGCGTCTCTCTTTACCGAGGCTTCGTCTATCTTTGGATGGGGTGACTGGTGGAAGGCTCAGAGCCCCGAGGAAACAGGAAAAGGAACTCCGCCGTACGTCACAGGTCTCTAAAGCCTGACCGCAATAACGGTGATTGAAGCAGCTACTTTGTTCTTGTGTGTGTTCCCTTTGCTTTCTCCTTCTATGAAACCTTTTTATTGGGAGCCGAGAATTAGCTCAGTTCCCTTCCTGGATGTTTATTTCGGGTGCAATTTCTCGTGGTCAACAGTGCCTTTTGACTACTCGGTTGCTGCGATGGTGCCAGAATAAATATATGCTGCTGAACAAGAAATATATATTACGCAGAGGAAGTCCATCTATTTCTGGGGGTTTCGAAATAGACGCATTGTGCGCAACGTTGGGTAGCCAGAAAACGCAAAGAAGCGATCGAAAATGCTTTTTGCTTCGTTAATGAGGGTGCTAAGTAACCCAGCCACACGAAAAAAATAGGTTATGCGTTAACACAGGTTCTTTTTTTTATTGCAGGATCTTCACACAAAGAGCATCACATGTGCCTGATTTATTGGAAATTTGAGCCGCCTTACTTCTTTATTTTTAGTTTTATTGCAGGTTTGTTTTTTCTAGTTCAACGAGCGAACGCCACGCTGATAAACTCTACACATAGTGAAGGGAATGTCTACGCCAGGCACTATCTTAAAATGAAAGTGGTTCAGTGAAAGAATATTCACAGTTACTACCAGAACTATACCTTTGGAAAGCAAGTGTGCCGTGGTTTAACACAAACGATTAGAGTTACGTTAATGCGGCTATTCTTATTTGGTGTTGAAAATCACTTCTCTGTAAACATTGATCAATATTACTTAACTTGGCAATCGATTTCAATCTTATCCCACTAATGTCATGCTTTTCAAGTGAGGTTCAATGCTCGCTAGGACGCTCACTGTTTACTTTGATTTCGAATCTGTGTATGCGCTAAAGTTCAGGCACATACGCCCAGAATTCGGATACATTGCAAAATACACCTAGAAAAAGCTTCTAAAAAATATGAATTACTTGAAGGCGAGATTTCTCGCATACAATTGCCTCGCTCGCTTTTTTTTGGTCAGCTTTATTTCATGTACTTTCACTTTTTCCGTCTTTTTCGAGCCTTTCTCTTCACTTCCAAAATATTTATTTCATTCAAATAGAGAAGCGCTTACATATTCTATCCCACACTTTAATTCGACCTTACAGATGACGAACTCAAAACTGTATATTGTGCGAGGCAGCGCAAAATGAAATAATAATAATCAATCAATCAATCAATCAATCAATCAATCAATCAATCAATCAATCAATCAATCAATCAATCAATCATTTATTTAACGTGCCCAGGAACAACCGTGAGGTCTTTGTGCAGGCGCACGCAAAAAAAAAATCAATAAAAATAAACAATACAATACACAGTCTTCAGAAATAAAAAGAGCAAAAACACGTAGACAAAGAGAAATGAACACAAAAGGGGAGGAGTAAAATAATACAATATGAGAAATATTGAAGGGAAATAAAAAATTAGATTGCACATATACAACTATGCGGAAAGACGGAGAAGGGAAGACTTTGTACATTGTGCCATACTATGTGAAAACAGTGCAAAGCTCGGATAAAAACAATGATTGTGGACTATGAAAAACGTCAAGATCAAGAAAATTATTATTATAAAGACTTTGTATTCTGTGAACGGTAGAGTGTTGGAAGAAGCAGGCGGGTACATGAAACGGTCTGTTCTCTCTGGTTAACTTACGCGGAATTCGAAAATTAACACAATTGAGAAGTACAGGGCAGGATATGATACCGTGGACTAGCTTGTAGAGAAATAAGAGATCAGAACGATTTCGTCGGCAGTGAAGTGATGGCAGTGATAATGATTCAGCAGTACTTGAACGAGATCCAGAGTCATTTTTAGCAAAGCGATGGTTATATATGCTGAGGAATTTTTTCTGGACTCGTTCAATGGTGTTACCGCTGGATTGAGCAATGCCATTCCATATCACGGACGCATACTCAAGTTGCGGAAGACATATTGCCGTGTACAATTTGTGTAGGGCCATGGGAGACCTGAATTCTCGAGATATTCTACAAACACATCCGAGAGAACGAAGGCCCCGCATAGCAGCACGCTTAACGTGAGAAGAAAAGTTTAACGCGCTGTCAACAACAACACCAAGATCACTGATTTCATAAACCTTGCATAACGGCACAGAATTGACAAAGTATTGAAATGATACGCTAGATGTTTTGCGAGTGATAGACATGAATTTTGTCTTTGAGGTATTTAGAGAAAGGTTATTGCCGTTGCACCATTCGGAAAAAGAAAACAAATCTGACTGCAGCAAGCGACAGTCGTTAACTGAATGAATTTCCTTAAATATCTTGATGTCATCGGCATACAAGAGGAAAGAAGAATTACTAATGGCAAAAGAAACATCATTAACGTAAATTAAAAATAGGAGTGGGCCTAATACCGACCTTGAGGGACCCCACTAGTCACTTTATACAAAGAAGAGGTTTGGCCATTTACGGCAACATAACAAGATCTATTGAGCAGATAGCTGTGCAAGAGATTCACAATCGACAAGTCAACGTCAAAGTTCGCAAGTTTAACCATAATCAGTGTGTGGCTGACTACGTCAAAAGCCTTGCTCAGGTCACAGTAGATTACGTCAACCTGTCCTCTCTGAGAAATAGGTGTGGAGATCTGCGTCATGAAACTAGCAAGATTTGTGGTAGTTGAGCGGCCAGCAAGAAAACCATGTTGATTTGGAATCAACGAGTTTTTCACACTAAAAGACAATATTTTGTGAAGAGCCAGTTCGAAGATCTTTGATGTGGCACATAGTAGAGAAATCGGGCGATAATTAGAAACATCTGTCTTAGAGCCCGACTTAAATACTGGGAAAACACGAGCAGTTTTCCACATGCTAGGAAATGTGGAAGTGTCCAGGCAGTTATTAAATATCGTAGTCAGTACTGGGACAAATATAGTACCATATGCTTTTATTATGGCGGAGGGGATGCCATCTGGGCCACATGATAAGGATGGTTTTAAGCGCTTAATGCATTCGCTGATAAGATTTTTCATCCAGCGACAAAGCACTGGATGAGCTAACTGCCTTGGGCTGTTGTCTGATATCAATGCTGGAGTCTGAGGCCTTATAAACGGATGAGAAATGTGTGGCAAAACAGTCAGCGACGGCATGCACTTCTACCCCATTTGAGTCTAGTAGTCTGAAGGACTCTCCGCTTTTGCTAGACCGTTTACGTACATACTTCCAAAACTCAGCCGGCCTGTCAGAGGCGCTTTTTTCTAAGAATTCAATGTACGAACTATGATCCCGTTTATATAGGCGTTTAGAGAGAGTTCGAAAAAAGCTGAACTCTTCCTTCCACTCGCTGGATGGAGAACATTTAGATTTCCTGTGTGCGTGATCTTTATGCTTCAGTGCACTGATAAGTTCAGATGAGAACCAGTGGGGATATTTACGTTGTTTAGGTGTATACTGGGGAATAAAATTAAGCATGCTGCTCAGTACAAGCTCCGTAAACCGATCAACCTGGTCATCAACATTAGGTTTGTCAGTAACCTGTGACCACTCAACGGTGGACAAGTGATGATAGAGGCCCGTGTAATCACCTCGCTTGAACGCAAATCTTGGAGATTTGTTTACGTAACTGCTGTAGCTCGTTGTTTCGGCTGATGCAGATAATCTTACGTTAAGTGGCGGGTGGAATTTGTCCGGACGTACAAGAGAGATGTTGGAGCGGGAAACTTCGAGGGGTTGATCGTTTGACACACACAGGTCTAAGACGTTGCCACTGGAATTGACGAATGAATTATGTTGCACTAGGGAATTAAACGCCAGAAAGTCCAAGAGCAGGCTGCACTTTTTCTCTGTGAAATGATTGTAATGAGAAAAGGTAAGCGTGCTCCAGTCAATTCCAGGTGCATTGAAATCCCCAAGAACAATAATTCTGTGCCCACTATGAGAAGATATCACAAGTTCAATAGAAGACATGACATCGTGAAACGAGGCAGGGGAAATGCTGGGCGGTAAATAGAAGCATCCAATCAACAATTTTTCACGGCGCTCAAGGTTGAGTTCTAGCCAGATCGATTATTCGATAGTTTCCAGGTCTTTCCGTCTAACGGATTTAAGTGAATTGTCAATGGCAATCAGCACGCCACCGCCTTTCTGTTTGGTTTCACTGAAATCTCGGTCACGGCGGAAGGTGGTGTAGGTCGGGGGAAAAAAGTCCAATGAGGGAATTTCAGTGCCGAGCCAGGTTTCAGAAATAGCGATAATAGGAAAAGAAGACGAAAGAACATTAGAGAAAAACTCGAGTGTCTTGGTACGCAGACCCCGAGCATTTTGGTAGAATATGTCTACGTTACACGGCACTTTCGATTCCAGGCACTAGCTCAGAGGGATGAAGCATGTCATTGCGCAGCTCCCCACGAAATGGCTTGAAGAGGCATCCGAGGGGCCACATCGAAGGGTCATTCAGGCGTTGTAGCGTGTCCTCGTCAACTTCGATATAGAATGAAGAATATGACTGGAATCTTGTTTGGAGTCGCCGGCAGGAAATGGGAGACATATCGAATGAAGCAATATGTTTTTTGATGTCAGCAGCAGTGGTGTCCGGGCTCAGCTTCGTAACAAAAATGGCCTTTGGCCGTTGTGGCCGCTGTGGCCGCTGAGCTACAGATATAGTGGATGTCTTCAATGCTCCAAACGAGGCGGGTTTCTTCTTCTAATAATAATAATAATAATAATAATAATAATAATAATAATAATAATAATAATAATAATAATAATAATAATAATAATAATAATAATAATAATAATAATAATAATAATAAAATAATAATAAAAACACGACTATGCAAGCCCATTACTCATTATGCGTAAACATGTCTCCCGCCATAGAAGGTTTGCTACTGGCTAAAGAAAAATTCGGACGCTAAAGAAACAGTGCCAAGGAGCGAAGCGTTTAAAGGAAATAGTTAACCTCCAGAATACAAAGAAAATGAATATATAACCAATTATAAAAGCATATATACTCGTACAGTCCCTAAACAAAACAAAAAGAAACGGAGAAATAGAAATTCGAACACCACCTGTGGAGTTTCGCTTCCAAATCTATATGAATAAGAAAAGAAGCCCATCGAAATGCATGTAGACACAATGTTTACTTCATCGCTGCCCCCCTCCCCCTTGGGAAAATGGTAAAGAAGCAAAAAAAGATAGTGGCACATAAATATGCGTGACGCTGGTGTACACGATGATATGTCTAAAGTTAGGATTAGCTTAAATTATCTCTTACGATCATTTATTACGAAAGAGTTTCTTTTATTTTAACACGGTCCCAGAAGAGTGCTCATACACCACTACTCGGGAAGTCGGCAAATCGCACCAAATTTAAGCACAAGGCGAAAGATTTGAGAGGTCATTTTAGAATGGAGTGCCGGGCGAAATATAGCCTGGCAGGGGAAGTTCTGGTTGCGGATTCTACCAGTCAGCACTTATTTATTTATTTTACTTTGTTCTTCCTTATTCATATTCCCAATCGTTTCGCTAGGCTTCTCTGAGAGTGAACCACCTCGGTCACTTGAAAGAGTCAATTGAAAAAATAAGCAAAACACTACATTTCTAAAGAAATATTCTTGCAACCATCGCGGCAACTTTCCTTCACTTTTAAATACGATATCGAATTCTCTGCTCGAAAAAAAGAATTTACGCTATAACGATCGACTAGTTATAGCTTACAAGTTTCCTTTTTTGTACGACGTTCTGCGCATGCTGAACACGATTGTTTTTCTTAGTTTGAAACAAGAACAACTAGTTTGCCCAAGTTTCCAACCTTGCTCGCTAAGATTATATTTCATAGTTACTTCAGAATAGCTTTATTGTACGATAAAAAAAGATACAATGTAGAAAAGGACTTGTATTCTTAAGAACAAAGCTTGCTCTGTGAGCGGAACTTTTGGTCAGTGGTAAATGCAGAGTATAAATAAGGCAGGTACTTTGGCCGCCGTACCAAAGGTTCCACGGCGCGAAAACATAGCCGGCCTCCGCACCCAAAATAAACTCGTGCTCTTCGCAGCGAGCTTGTTTTATGAGGCTGCAAGTCACCCTGCCATAAGCGGGGGCAACACGGCTAGAGAGCAAGGGACTGGTTTATGGCGTTGGACAGCGGCAGCGCACATATTATGGTAGCTGACCCGTGTACACGAGTCATAACCACTGCTTCGACAAGCGATGGCTCCCTCCTTCTTAGTGTTCGGCTTATAGTATATGCAGTGCGCTAGAGGGCAGCTATGAGAAGAAGCGGAAGGACTCTGCAGCTCTGTTGGGGCATTGCTCGCACGACGACCTTCGCCGTGCGGGCTGCCATCTGTCAGCTGTTGGTGGAGACTCGTAAATGAACGTAGAGTTCGCGACCAGTAAGCAGTGCATTCAACTTTGGACGAAATGTCCGTATGCGAGCAAGCTCTCGTCAAACGCTATTATCGGATGTGCTACACTAACCGGCGCTTGCAGAGCTGATAATGTCTTAGGAAAAATAGGTACGTGTTAGTGAAAAGTGCTTGTTTTTTTTTGTTCTTTTTTATAATGAATGCAGCAGAGTGGCAGCACGCACTACGTTAACGATCTATCAAACCTCAGCCCTTACATATCAACATGCGGCCGGATATATAAGGTAAAACTGAGGTAATCAGCCCATTAGCTGCTTTTATGAGACGATATGTGTCTGGACACTGATTACCGTGTCAGGTACCATGCGCAAAAATGAAGCTCAGTGCAATCAACAAGGTATTTACCGACTTTGGTGCTCCTCATGCTGCTGTGAATGGCGTGGACACACCTACACGGGTTCAAGTGACTCACGTGCTTGATTTCTGCGGGTTGGATCAATAGTCACTTTTCGTGGGAAGCTTAGCCCCATGACGGCTCACAAGAATCCCAGCATAGCTTTGCGAGTTTCATGTAGAGTTGCATCTCCCATTGAGAGCATCTAGAAATGGCTCCGCAACGGAGTTTTGTGTTTTGAAGGTGATCGGTTACAACCTAATACAGTAAGTACTATGGTTTTACGTGCCGCAAACTTAGTATGCGAAACCATGGTATGATTATCAGGCACGCTATTAGTGCAAGGCTCCGGATTGTTTGCCCACGTTGTGTTCAAAAAAAAAATAAATTCAAGATAATAAGAAAAAAGTCTGGCGACTAATAAAGGATGTGTTCAGCATGCTTTGGCAGACGGATATTTGTGTTTCTTAAAGAAAAAGAAACGTGCCTCTACTTTGCAAAGATTATCAAACACGCAAAATACGACGTTCGGACGAAAAATACGGGGAAAAAAACGATATTCATGCCTCCGTGCATCCCAAACTGTAAT
>NC_051177.1:65551659-65630855 GCF_013339695.2 Rhipicephalus sanguineus | reverse complement strand
GCGCGCGAGCACGCGAGAAGAAGGGTAAGCAGCGTTCAGCTTGAAATTTGACCCACTTCTGCGGCGCGTAGCGTTGCAAATTTCGGCAGACGTGATCGTGAACGCCCAGTGTATACATTGCGCTCGTCAGCTCAAAATTGTCAAACCTGGTGAGGGGCCCTTTAACGTGCACCTAAATTTGAGTACATGGTCCTCAAACATGTTCACCTCCGTTGAAGATGTAGCTGCTGCGGCCCGGATTCGATCCCGCGAACTTCGGGTCAGCAGCCGAGCGCCATAACCACAAGCCCACCGTGGCGAGGCTAAGGTTAAAAACATGAACGGCATTTTCAGCAATAATGTATTGAAATCCCGAGTTGTATGAAACTTTGAAGTTAGCCTGGCGCTCATATAACTGTTTAGACATTCATGATTAGTCATGCAAACAGAATAAAAAGAAGTAAGAATACATTGAATTTACGTTGGCCTTCAAATCTATAGGTAAGAATCTTTACGAACAAGCCACGTGGAGGTATGTAAGTTGGTTTTTTGAGAGACTTAAATATATGCACTCTTGACAATTTTGCGTGCACTGAAATCGTAAGCTTCAGAGAAATTCAATATTGAAGCTCTAAGCCTAAATTGTAAAAGAGGAACCTTATTAAAGCGAAAATTTAACAAACCACTGCAAGTGCGATGCCACGTTCTTTTGTCAATATCGGTGTTATAGGAGTTCTGAATCAATTACGTTATCACGGATATCACGTTATCACAAAGCTAGGTCCTAATGCCCATAATGTCTACATTGAAATCGCCGATTAGTGTAAAGGATATATGCATCTCGGTGTTTTATATTGCTCTGTCACAATTAGGGTTGATATTAGTGTATTGTTAAACCTTTTTGGGGGGATTTTACACGGTGCTGTGCCGTGAGCACGGACACCACACAGCGAACAAGCTTAGGCCCTAAGGTGCTTTGGCCCTAAAAAGCAGGCAGCTCCCACTCCGTAAAATCCATCAAAACTAGGGCGCGCGCACCAAGGCGCTCTAACTAACACAGCCAAGCTGACGTCCCCTTTGCTCAAGCTCTTGACTTTCACTATTTTTTGCAAGTCTTTCTAAGTATTTCCACGTTTTGAAAGTCTTTTCTAAGCATTTCTGTGCTGCATCATTGCTTTTTATTTGGCCCACGTTACGCAATGGCAAGCGCCTTTCCACTCATGAGGACAGCTGCGTTCTGACCACTTTTCACTAAGGATTTCTTTCATGTTTCTTTGTTCGTCAGGTTGATCCATGTGGACCCCGCGCAACAGTATGCTCATTCACGGCAGCGCTGGAATGCTGCGGTAGTGTTCCACTGAGGCCGTGGCCCGTTCTCACACGCTTACTCGCCCCAAACGCGTATTACTATCACGAATGAACTGGAACGCAAGCGGCGTTGCAAGCGCTGCTGATGTGCGCGACATGCCGGCCTCCAGCGCTAAGCGTTACGACTGCGCCGGCTGACTAAGAACGGCTTCGCTATTAAAATGGCCAGCTATTCCGCCATTGAGAGTAGATGTAAGTACGAAATGGCTGGTAAGATTGGTTAGAAACGATACTAGCCGCAATCTCAATATGCGGACGCGACGCCACGCATACCTGAAATGTTGCTGGGCCGGAATGAGCCAATTTTGAATATTGAACCTCGTTGCAAGTCTCGTCTCGGACAAACGTCATCTAAGCCGCGCCAGGCGCTCCCGGCGTGGTCACGTAGGGTGGCGCCATCTCTCGAGAGAGGCGGCGCAAGACCCCACCGTGAACATCGCGGACCACTGGCGTAGAAGAAAGCCCAGGCAACCCTGTCTCAGCGACAAAAGATGACAGTCAAGTGTAGAGCGACCTGTATCTCTTTGGCACATCTCTATTTGAAATCACAAATAAAACTTGAGCGTACTAGAGGTTACAGTTTCAGTGATAGTGTGAAAAAAAAAGTCACAGTTTCGCCGCAAGGGCGAAGCAATGAATGCGATAGCAAGGAATTAATGCTATACGAAGTGAGGCTCGCCAATGGATACTCTCAGTTTGAACAGCGCTTCTGTTGCAAAGGCGGCCGAAGCAGCGAAGGAAACTAGCGTGCTTCAAGTGTCGAGCTGTGACACTTGATAGTTCGCGCTCATCTTCTGTTTGTTCGTTTAGCGGCGTCCCTGAGCTCGAGTGACATTCGTACGCGCCGTAACATGAGCGCGGACATCACGGTGAAAGCGTGAAACATTCCTCTACCCCTCGCCACGAGAAAACCGCGCGAGCAGACAGCGGAAGGGCAAGCTTCTCCCATGCGCAAATATAAGAAGAAGCGAGCGAGCTCGCCAAGGACTTTTAAATGCGCCCGTCGGGCTCCTAGCGCCACCTCGCTGGTAATGAAGAAACGCTTATTATCGCCTGCTGTCTCTGAGTCCGTCCAGCGCTAAATGGTGTGTATATAACGCTCGCCGTTAGCTGCGTGGAGGATCTGCGTTTCGTGGCGTAGTGGATAGCGCCGCTCGCTGCGGAGCAAGTGGTCCCTGGTTCGATTCCGCGCTTCGGAAGCATTTTTCTGAGTTATTTTTCTTTGGGGCCTTTATATATATATATATACATACTTATACATATACGGTGCATGACGGCGGCGACGGCGACGGCGACGGCAAAATCCAGCCGAGACTGTCCATATAATTGCTATCGCAATAAAACATTAGGAACTCGGAAGCAATGTTATTTTCAACTTCTTTGGGCAGTAACTAGCGAACGTAAGCGGTCCTATAGAAAGGGTTGGAAGCCAGAGATTGCATTTCCTTAACTTTTCACTGGTCGCCCGGGTGATCTCGTTTTGTTCTCGCAACTATGCCCAGATGCCATCGTTTGATTACCCGGATAACGGCTCTTGGTTTTTGGCTTAAAGGGATGCTGAAGTGGTTTTACAATTCGGTAAAACTGTTGTTAACAAGGACCAACATTATTGTCGACGATGGCGTAATTTTTTTCGCTGTTGTGGCAGCAGCTGGAGCTGTAAAATACGCGAAAGAAAAGTTCGTCTTGCTCCCCCCAAGCAAGCGCGCCAAAAGTGTTGGCGTGGAAATGAACTAACCGGAACTACGTCATAGTCGGTACTTTTGGCCACGGGGGTAGAATCATAGAGTTTCCTAAACTGACCTAGAGGGAACTCTGGCGCTGCGATCGTTCAGCCACCATGGGAATGATGGGTAGTACACGGATTTGCCTAGTCTTCGTACTTGTGGGCTTCGAACGCACTTGTGGCTTTGTTTATTGCTATGTTTTGGTTTTCTTTCGGATAAAAGAATGGATCGTTGTGAACTTCGTGACCAGATTTGAATCGGTGAGCCTAAAGAAGTTATAGTGGTGAAGTGAAACTGCTGATTTTTGCTGAACTTCGTTTTGCGACAAAGCGGATGCAGGCGACGCGGAGCCAAACGGAGCCGAAAGAACGAAGTTTAGACAAATCCGTGTACTACCCATGATTCCCATGCTGGCTGAAGCGCGATGCATTGCAGCTCCCATAGACACTAGCGCCAGAGTTCCCTCTAGTAAGTATTGTAGGAAACTCTATGGGTAGAATAACAGGTGGCCAGACGCGCCGCTCCGCCAATGCGCCGCGCGTGTCACGGATGTGCTCGAGTTGCCGCCGCTTTACCGCAAGGTGGTAGCAGGTATACTCTGGGCCGATATCTCCGCTCCGGCGCATTTGAAAGCATGTGGCCAGTGTGCGTCGCGAGCATTTAAACTGCAATTTATATCTTTAACTTTTGAGAAAGAGATCCGCGGTGTATTTATTACACAAGAGAGGCCTAGAGCAACACTGAAGAGTTGCCGTCGCTTAGAACGGACGCGCCACTAATGAAAGCATGAAACGCAACCAGCGTTGCAGCCGCGTCTCTTCCTTTCTGCTTGGTCATCTTCGATAAATGCGGAGGCGTCCGTGGGTGCAAGCGTCCGAAGAGCAAGAGCGTCCCTATGTGACGCAACCAGCGTCGCAAAGTCGCAGTCAGCCTTCGAGTACTGATCACGGCCAGATCACTGTGGTCGTAATTAGGTGATCCCACGGCTTGAGATACGCTTTGATGCGTCGCGTTTGTTGCGCTCTGTCAAACCAACGTGCGCGGCCGCATCGGTGTTTCCGCTCACTTTGTAAGCTGGAACCACGGCTGAAACCACGGTGGCTCGATCTTTGCCGCTGATGCGGCGACCACCATGGGACAAAAATGCTTTGCTCCAAATTGCAAATCTGGCTACAAAACGTGCAAAGAAAAGCTGTGTCTTTTCTCCGCGCCGAACGACGAAAAGGGACTGCAGTTGTGGAGAAATGCTATTCCATGGAAAGACCGCCAGCTACAGTCCTCCGACATACATACGATAACGTGAAAACCAAATGCTTTTTTTTTTACTCTGTACACTCGCCGGTAGGAATTTTCACGCTTTCGAAAAAAAAAAAAATACGCGCACGTCTCTTGCAATCGGCACCCTGTGACAGTCATATCGGGACTACCCGCGTCGATTAAAAAATTTTAAGCTTCATAAAGCCTGGCGCTCTTACTTTTGCGGTCGAAGCTGGCAGACAGCCACTACAAGCTAGTAAAAGCACAAACAACCGTTTAAAGCCACAAAATTAGCTAGAGAAACCGGTTTTTACAACACAGCGAGAGCTTGCGGTGCGCGTCTTTCGGCCCCAAAACTTGTCGCGTACCTAGCGGCGGCCGCGAGCAACTCGAGCAGTACGGCGACGCGCTCGCGGCGCTCGATGGGCCACCTGTTTTATTCTACTACCGTGATTTTGGCGGAGCCGTGGCCTCCGTGACTACTTCTGGCTGCGCGCGTTGGTGGAACTGATCGCGAAGGCCATGCTTTTACAGAGCTGATGGCGCCGATCATAGAGTTTCATACAATACCCTAGAGAGGAAACTGGCGCTGCGATCGTTCAACCACCATGGGAATGATGGGAAGTACAGGCTTCGGATTGGATAGCGTTAGCTAGCGAACTGTCTACGGATCTTTTTCTACAGTTTCAGTTTCGTTCTTTGCGAGGCGTGGGTAGTGGGGTGCGTTTCAAAGCATTCAAGCAGCGCCTTTGTTGTTCAAAGAGGCTGAAGACCGCTAGACCTCTTGGTTAGCTGCGACGCTGCAGCATTACAGGTTGTATTTGACAGTTTTAGCAAAGCGTCGTGCACTCACCGCTGCGCACAGAGGTAGCGTCCCATGTCAGTGCAGCAAACTGCATCGAGTTCACGTTTGTTTGATACGCGCGTCTTACCAAAACTCGTTCAAATCAGCTGCAAAACGACGGCGAAGCTAAGTAGACGCACCGTCGCGCTCCTCTGACTCGACTTCACAACAAAACGAGAGATGCGTTGGAGGCAGACCACTTGAACAGACGCACCTGGCATCGCAGCAGACGATACGTTGTTTCTCACTCAATACAGTACTGTTATTTCCATAAATAGATAATGCGTACTTTCGAGGGAAAAACAAGCGTGTTTCTTTTCAAGTGTTGTACAAAAATAATTCATTATTCAGTGATGCCAAATCTGGAACACAATTGCAGAGCAATGCTTACCCTGATGGTTGAATTTGTCCAGGTTTCAGTTCCATCTCACGGTCACGCAAACTTTTTGCAATAAGTTTTACGTACAAAAGAATGAAGCAAGTTTTAATTGGAATTAACTTCATATCACTTTGTTCTACACTCGGCAAACAAGCGTTGCGAATATCAAGAACCTAATCCATCCGAAGCAAATCCGAAGCCTGTACTTCCCATCATTCCCATGGTGGTTGAAGCGCGTCTCAAGGAGCCCGCGTAGACACTAGCGCCAGATTCCCCTCTAGGTATTATTGTAAGAAACTCTATGGCGCCGATGACGCAGCACACTGAAGTTGACGCCACCGCCTTCGCTCAGCAGTTCAAGAAGCCCTGCGGCTGCAGCCGCTGTTTTTTTGCCAAGAAATGCCATTTGCGTTCACTTCTGTGAACTCTTACATTGGTTTTCGTATTCAGCAAGGATCAAACTATGATTACACATTCTCAAGTCATTTTTTTTTCTTCAGCTTCCCTTTAAGGTACTTTAATGTCACCGAGAACGGGAGCTGAAAGCATTTCATGGTTAATAACTGACACGTAGTTGGCATGCATACATATAGAAAATTTCTGTCAGAGCCCAGCAGGAAGGAGAGTAGTCTGGTGGCGGCTCTCTGGCGGCGGAGCTGTGTATCTCGCTAACGACCACGAGCTTCTTTATAATTAGCGGCGCAAGCTCGCTTGACTATATTATACGTGCAGCTAAAGTGGGGCAGATGGTAACTTCACCTGTTCTGCGCTTATTTCTTGCCGAAAGGCAGATGGTAACTTCACCTGTTCTGCGCTTATTTCTTGCCGAAAGGGAGTATATTTTTAGATGCGAAGCATCTTATGGCGGAGCGCCAACTGTGTGTGGCGTGACCACCCTTACTGCGCATGCGCACACCCTCTCCACAAACCCCCTGTCTACTACCCCTCTCCCTCTCCATTCCTCCCCCTCTCCCCTCTCACATTACCCCTCCCCACTCCCATATCCCCTCCCTCCTCCCCCTCCTCTCCCCCTCTCATATCCCCTCCCCCTCTCAGATGTTCCCCTCTCCTTTCTTATTTCACCCTCTCCACTACCACTCCTCCACTCACCCCTCCCCCTCTCCCCGTCTCCACTCCCTCTCCTCGTTCAGATAAAAGGCTCACGTGAGGTCATACACACGCTGTCATTGCGCCGGCTGGCCGGTGTCATGAGTTCCAATGTCAACGTCGGCGCCAATTGCAGTCATACTTTACGCCTGCCGAGTTCGCGGAGCAGCTGGTGAAGCAGCGCAAGGTTCAACGCCCCGAAGCGCAACTTAAACGTCGGCAAGAGGACCCTGAGCTCCGGGCTAGGGAAGCACAGCGCAAACGGCAACGTCAGCGGGAAAGTGCTGCGGATGAAACGCGGGCTCGCCATGCCGAAACGCAACGGCAGCGTCGGCGAGCAAACCCTACCGTATGCAACACCGACGTCGAAGCCAAGCGGCTGTGGACAGACGACGCCAGTTCAACGCCCGTGCAGAACGCCTCGCTAGACAACTTCAACGGCCGGGCTCCGACGCTGCCAACACCCGGTTCCAGCGCGAATTCCTTGACCGGAGCTTCGGGCAGAGCTGCAACGTGTGCGACCGACTTTGGCTCGATAACAATCTGTCCGAGGTCGGTAGCATGCGCAACGAACGCCAACGGAACGCGATCGTGCAAGTGATCCGGCTTCGCATCGCCACATAGTCCCCTTAGCGGGAGATGGTGTGCAATAGTCTTTCTTGGGATACTTAAACGGAGAAATTTTGGTCTGTCTTTCTGTTTGTCGGCACGTCACTCGATTCAGCCACTCGGCCAAAGTTGGACCACTTGCCCAAGGGCCAGCCATCTTGAACGGCTGACTAGGTTCATACTTGTGAACCTTGTCGATCAAAAAGTAAATATCACGCATATCTGAGGCGCAACATCACTAAGTAAGTATTAGGTGGTGTGTTCCTTTAATATAAAATGCGTACATACGTAATTCTAAAGACCCTAGTTTCTTAAGCTGCGCTGAAATTGCGACTGCGCTGAAACTTGCCTTCCTCCGTGCCCTCTGCACGAGCTCATTGTTGTGTTTCGGTTTCGGTTCTGTTTTACACTGTACGGATGCCATGGGGCGCCGCTCTGGCATTCTTGTTTTACCCAGGCGACGTGTAAAGAAAAAGTGTGGCGAGAGTACTCATTGAGTGCGGACGTTTTTTCTGCTTCAGCGCTTCGCGCCAAACCGCGTGTTCGTGCTGGCTGGCGTCCCCGCCGGTCGCGTTGGTCACCGTCGTTCTTCGCCTGCTGCTGCGCCGGGACTACCAGCCCGCAACACAGCACTCATGTTTCCCGACGTATTGCCAGATGGCGTCCATATCAAACGCAGCGCCTCTTCTATCGTCTTTAGACGACATTTGCAGCGAAGCACGCAGATACGCGGCCAATTTTTTTTTATTGAATGTGCTTAAGCAGAGGTTGGTGCCTATACATGGCTCCGGTTACTCCTCTTCCCATATTGATTAATTAGCGTCACGAACTTATAAATAAAAATACTTTCATTCACGGCAACGTCCTTTTAAAAGGAATGTTCTCTCGTCATGCATAATGTCCACGTGTCGACAACAAAGTTCACACGCAAGACGCACAAGAAACGTTCGCACTTTGTCGAAGAGTTCATCTCACAGTCCTTTGTATAATGCGATCACCCAACAGTCACTGGGCCCTTGCCTACACTTTAAACACAACTGTCTTGAATCACAAGAGGCCACGCGAAGCATGTGACTAGAAGTATCTCAATGTGAAGAATAATTACAAATGTGACTCAGTATCTTTGTGATATTTCCGACTCTTCTAAAAACTGTACTACGGCGCGTGCAGCAATGTTTTGAAAAGTTTCTGTTGGCCATGGACCCAACACTTTTGCTAATGATAGCGGCCGTCTATCCAATCTGTTCAGTTCTTTAAAGAATTTTTTACGGGGAACAGCATAATTTTTGCAGTGTAGAAGGAGGTGTGCCATGTCTTCTTCTGCCTCTTCACATGTATATGTAGCGCAGTTAGTTTTTCTTATCCTATATAGGAAGCTCTTAGTGTAGGCAGTGCCTAGACGAAGTCTGTGAATTACTGTTTCTACAGAACGGCTTATTTTTAAGCGGAATTTGAATTTCCATTCCAGGATCGATTGTATATAATTCAGAGTTTTCAGCTCCGTTCGCAACCAAGTCTCTTTGGAAAATCGACCACAGTGTTTGTTCAAGAAACATCGTGCATCACTCACCACAATATGTAATAGAGATTAATCGTGATCTTGATGCGCGGCATGTGTCAAACAATCAGCTGTGACATTTCCGATGATTTCACAGTGACTTGGGATCGACTGGAAAATGATATCATGATGTAAATCTTTTGCTATGGCGTCTTCCGAATTCCATATGGTAATTTGTTATATGTTTTGCCTAAGTTGATGTCTTTAATACACACTAATGATGACTGCGAATCACTTAAAGTTACCCAGCGAAGTGGTTGTCTCTTAAAGGTACTTCTGCAAACACTGACGTTGCGCTGCCTGGCCGGCCTAATGTCGTAAGGAATGTGGGAAAACACTTGTCACCGCAATAACGAATCCGATACCACCCAGGTTTCCATCAGAGCATTTATGCAGTAAACATACCCCAGCGATAGTTCTGCGTTATACTGCGGCTAACGGTAGAGTTATATGGAGGTTAAAGTGCTGCATTTACTTGCGTCATTTCTGCACAGAGGTTGCCGCGAAAACTGCGAACACGCTCATCCTCTGACATGATTCGGTAAATGCGAAAGCCAATTCAATGTTTTGTATAGTTACATCAAGCATTATTTCCTGTAACCATGGTCTCGCATTCTCAAAATGTAAAAGCTGAGCATAGTTGTGGCGACTGATTTATTACAGAGTTCAAGGCTACACCAAGTGGACGGTACCGCGCGAAAACGAATTTACAGAAGACAGGTCCTGTAAATGTGGGTTCTGTCACGTGCGTCCCGGCAATCCGCACTTATATGTCGATAAATTAGCGTTTTCTTGCAGAAATTGCGAGAGATGTTCAAATTGAGAAAGTAACGACTGTCTTGGCAGAAACAGGCAGTAATCACCGCATACACTATGCGATCTTAAAGACGATTGGTAAATAATAAATTTGTTGTGCTCACTGACAAAGGGTGCCAGTGCCTGGCTCGTGTCATGCTGCCGCCTTCATATATTTTTCAGGGGTTGAAGAATCGTGCACCAGAGGTCGTGCATCGGTGTTCCTAGGAGGTATTTTTTCAAAACAATATTTCAGAGAGACCATTGAGCGCAGAGCAGCGCCGCGAAAGAGCGTGCTGTTTATTAAGTCATCCCACCGACTGGAAAGCGAATGCCAGAATAAATGATTGCGAAGCTACTGCAGTCAGCATGCTCATAAAAAGCAAGACTTTGCCATCGCAGCCGCACTGCTACACAGTCGAATACACGGCGAAAAATCTCAATACCCTCTGGCCAATCTGGCACTCACTTTCTCAAAGACCATTATTTTGCCTAGCTCCTGCGCGTCTTCAGCTTCGAAACTTTGAGAAATGGATATAAATGTAGGCTGACGACGCGAAATGGTCTCGCCTTTGTTCTATATCAGAGAGCTAGCGCATTTATATCGCGTGTGTTCGTGCGGAAATTCCGATAATTTTGGTGTTTTAAATAAAAAGCATTTCTTAGCGAATCACAGGTACTTTTTACTGTGGCTATCTATCCATCTACCTAGCCACTTACGGCTGAGTTCTCTCGTGGTCGCCCTTAACTTCGCATATTCCAAAATTGGCACACGCGGATATGAGTGCATGAGGAACACCGGTCACCGCATAAATTCATTTGCCTTTCGCGTACGTCATGAAACCCTTTCGACCAGTCACGCGCGGCACATGCCCGCTTTTGGCTGCCCGGGTATGCGCCGCAGGTGATTCACAGGCTAGACCAAATTAGGGACAGCGTGAATAGGCTTTGGAAATATTAGGGCGAAAGCGCTAAGATGCTTGTGTGGCAGAAAATGCGGTGTTGGTGCCGGTGGCATTTGTCGATGGGCGAAAAGTCCTGATTTAAGGAATTATAAGATCACAGTGCGAGCCGGATTCGAACCCTGGCATTCTGCATTGCAGTCAAGTATTCTACCACAGAACCATGTCAGTGCTCCAAACTGCTTAGGAAAAAGACCCCATACAAGCTTAATGTGTACTGATGTGCCAGTTGGTGAGCCATTATTTTGATAACGTGAACCGGCGCACAAAACACACGATCACACGCGGATATAACTGCGCGAATACAAGCGCTAAGTTGACTTATATAGCTGACGGTATGTTTATGTGTGCGTGATTGTGTCTTTTGCGCGTGGCTTCATCAATACCCACACAAGCATCATGTCGGAGAAATCCTAGGAGTGTTGACTGTGTTGGCTATCTGCTTTTAAAACAGCGTAATAACCAATGAAAGCGCAAGGCATAGTCGAGCATTGCTCTTATACACGCCGACGACCGCTGCTTATGAGATGCGCATGATCGCACCCTATCGCGCCTTTCGTTGCGATAAAACTGATATATCTGCTCTAACTTGAGTACCGACGTTACGTCGGACCATGAGCTACCTTTTACGCGCCAGTGTAGTCGTCATGCGTGGCAAGTTCACGACATGCGCACAACTACTGAATTTAAACAAACACGTCGATCCAGTTCGTAACGCTTCGCTCAAAGCGAAAAATTCGGCATAGGCTCACTGACTGCTTCGCATGAAACCGATTACCACAATGAGCAGAATCTGTCCGAATATTTTTCCTTTTTTTTCTGACTGCCTGCAAGAGACGTTCAGTTCACCTGTGGCACAAGAAAAATTAACAGGCGATTCTAAATTCTCTGTGCATTCCGCAGAAGGCAACCGTCAATTAACCCACCACTGTGGTCCAGTGGTTATGGTGCTCGCCTGCTGAAGCCTGGATGTGGCGGCAGCATTTTCGATCGAGGCGAAGATGCTCGAGACCCGTTTGCTTAGATTTAGGTGCACAATACAGAATCCCACGTGGTCGAAATTTCCCTCGACTACGAAGGAGCAATGGGAGGAATCCCTGAAGAGTAGCGATCTACACACCCAACTCCAGGCCGTCCAGAGGGCCTACGACATCGCGACGGAACTTGTACTTCGAGTCCCATCGTGGGCGGAGCCACCAACTTGATCTGGGGGCCTCCGGCTCCCCAGATTCGAGTTCCTCAGGACTTCAATAAAGTTCTTGTCATGTCATGTTACGGCATCCCTCATAATCATATCGTGTTGTTGGGACGTTAGACCCCAACAGTTATTATTATTAACCGTCGAGTAGTATTTTTATAGGTTTCCCAGCGCTGTGTTTATTCTAGCATCTATGTGTAACTGCTCTGGCGTTATGTGTGTATATCAAGCGACATTGCTGCACGCACCTATTTGGTCCCTTCCTCTAATAATCATAATATTTGGGGTTTAACGTCCCAAAACCACGATATGATTATGAGAGACGCCGTAGTAGAGGGCTCCGGAAATTTCGACCACCTGGGGTCTTTAACGTGCACGTAAATCTAAGTACACGGGCCTCAAACATTTTCGCCTCTATCGAAAATGCAGCCGCTGCGGCCGGGATTCGATCCCGCACCTTCGGGTCAGCAGTCGAGCGCCATAACCACTAGACCAGCGTGGCAGCGACGGTCCCTTACTTTGACTTGACGAAAATAAATAAACGAAGTAGCGTTACACATTTGAACGGCTACAGAGCTCAACAGTCGAGGACAGAAAAAAAATTGGCACGAGTATCTGCGTGCTTCGCTGCAAATGTCGTCTAAAGACGATAGAAGAGGCGCTGCGTGAGATATGGACGCCATCTGGCAATACGTCGGGAAACATGAGTGCTGTATTGCGGGCTGGTAGTCCCGGCGCAGCAGCAGGCGAAGACCGGCGGTGACCAACGCGACCGGCGGGGACGCCAGCCAGCGCGAACACGCGGATTGGCGCGAAGCACCGAAGCAGAAGAAACGTCCGCACTCAACGAGTACTCTCCACACACTCTTTTATTTACACGTCGCCTGGGTAAAACAGGAATGCCAGAGCGGCGCCACATGGCATTCGTACATCGCAATACTGAACCGAAACCAAAACACAACAATGAGCTCGTGCAGAGGGCACGGAGGAAGGCAAGTTTCAGCGCAGTCGCATTTTCAGCGCAGCATAAGAAACTAGGGTCTCTAGAATTACGTATCTATGTATTTTCTATTAAAGGAACACACCACCTAATTCCTACCTAGTGATGTTGCGCCTCAGATATGCGTAATGTTTGCTTTTTGATCAACAATGTACACAAGTATGAACCTAGTCAGCCGTTCAAGATGGCTGGCCCTTGGGCAAGTAGTTCAGCTTTGGCCGGGTGGCTGAATCGAGTGACGTGCCGACGAACAGAAAGACAGACCAAAATTTCTGCGTTGAAGTACCCCAAGAAAGACTATCGTCTTTAAGAGGATCACGAATCGAGCGGTGACACGAGCGTGTCAGCGCTCGTGCATTGATCGTCTTGTATTATTGCGATAGCAATTATATGGACAGTCTCGGCTGGATTTTGCCGTCGCCCCCGTCATGCACCGTATATGTATAAGTAGGTATATAGTTACATCAAAGTCTCAAAGGAAAATAATTCAGAAAAATGCTTCCGAAGCGCGGAATCGAACCAGTGACCTCTCGTTCCGCAGCGCGGGGCGCTAACCACTACGCCAGAAAGCGCAGATCCTTCAGGTAGCTAACGGCGAGCGTTATATACACACCCTTTACCGCTGTCAGGACTCAGAGACGGCAGGCGCTTATAAGCGTTTCTTCATTACCAGCGAGATGGCGCGAGGAGCGCGACGGGTGTAGTGTGCCTCGATGTGTGCGCCCCCCTTAGGGTGTTGCCATTCTTTGAAGGGGCTGATGCCGCCACGACGCCATTTTTTGCCCCGCGTCTCGTGCCTCTCAGCGCAGCTGCCGTAGAGGGGTGAGACGCCGGTAAGAAGCCGTGGGCTAAAATATGGCAGCCGCGCCGCAGTAGACGCCGCAGATGTCCTCACCCTGGACAAAACGCGCAACAAAACGCGCATCAAGGCACCCTAGACGGGTGCATTTAAAAGTCGTCGGCGAGCTCGCTCGCTTCTTCCGCAAGGAGAAGCTTGCCCTTCCGCTCTCTGCTCGCGCGGTTTTCTCGTAGTGAGGGGAAGAGGGATGTTTCGAGCTTTCACCGTGATGTCCGCGCTCATGTTACGGAGCGTACGAAAGTCACTCGAGCTCAAGGGACGCCGCTAAACGAACAAACAGAAGATGAGCGTGAACTATCATGTGTCACAGCTCGACACTTGAAGCACGCAAGTTTCCTTCGCTGCTTCGGCCGCCTTTGCAACAGGCGTGCTGTTCAAACTGAGAGTATCCATTGGCGAGCCTCACTTCGTATAGCATTAGTTTCTTGCTATCGCATTCATTGTTTCGCCCTTGCGGCGAAACTGTGACTTTTTTAACGTCCTCGATCGTGAAGCACCAAGTGCTGTAGCCTAAAATTATTAATTACCACCAACGCGCCAAAGGTTTTTTTTTTTGCGCAAGGCAGCCTTACTTGGAATAGCGGAGGTGTGTCTCAGTCCCCAAAGAATAAAAAGAAGAAGCACGAGAAGGTAATTAAACATGTCGCGGTAATTTAGTCTGCAAGCAGTACCTCTGAGTCATCGGCCACCTATACGCCAGTTCGGTAAGGCAGAGATATTCCTTTATAGGTTACACTGCTTGTACGCGTTTTTCTGCGCGTAATTTTCTTCTTTAATTAGGACTAAAGACAACGTTGCGTTTTCAACTTTTATTGACTTCGCCTTCAAAATACGAACCTGGTGGCAGGATGTAGAGGAGAAGGACAAAAATAAATAGTGGAAAAAATAAGGTTACTCTGCCGTAATCCGCAGACAGTTGGGCTTTGAATTTGTGAGCTTTCTTTCTGCAGCATGAAAAAAATAATTTAAACACACAAGGCATTACGCCGTTTTAAAAGATAATCATAATAGAAACGTTTCGTAGTGCACAGGTCACGGTCCCATGTGTACAAGGAGACGCTCATAGTATCTGCATATCCATCCATTTGTCCGGAGTACTCACAATCGGGTCGTATGCGTCAAGATGTGTGAGGTATTATTGATCTTCATCGGCAACTTATAGAATAAGAAAAGGGAGGAACTTTTGACGTTCTCTATTTTATCAATGGAGAGATTCAGGTTTACCTTAACTGCACACAGTATTTTGGAGTAATGTTTCGCATCGAGCATGCAGCTCGAAGACTGCACTCTCATTTACAGCTATTTGAAACACGATGAAGGTGCCATCTGAAACAGTCGGCAATTATAAGAGATCGAATTCGATTGTCCGCTTACAGCGACTTGGCCGTCTATATGCGCCGACAGTGGAGGCTCGTCAAGAGATTGCAGTGAATGTCATTGCATCATGGGAAAAAATTCTAAAAAAAGAAAGAAAAGTGCATTACCTTTTTTAATGATAGAGGGTGTTTCATTGCACTGTCGTCTTCCTGCTGAAAAATATTATCAGCCGCGTTATTCTGTAGATATCAAGAAAGATCAAACTGGGATAAATCTTTGTACACATGCGACTGACTTCAACGACCTAGAGGCATATCAGGGACGTTGGAGCAGAAGTTTCGCATCCAGAGCAGGAAAGGTGTTATGCGACGTCAAATGGCATTAGGATACGATAATAGCCAAAGAAAAAAAATTACGACTCCGTAAACCTGCAAGTCACGTGTTACAACATAATAACTGCTTGATATAGTGACAAGTAGGCATTCACTACACCACATGTTTGTTAGAGACCGTAAATGTTTGTTTGAAGCTCTGTAGCGTTTAGTCTATGCTACGTTAATTTTTTTTTTCCTTTCTCTTTTCCTTTTCCTTTACGAATATAGTCGACGTGAGATTTGTAACCAAAATGACCGATGAAGACTATACTTGTCATCAGCAGAAATTGGTTCCACATGGAACCAATGATGGCCATACTCGTCATGGAGTTGTTTCTTGACGATAGGTGGTGATAGTTGTCCATGTTGTGTCATATATGTCACGGCTTTCATATTATAGCCATCTTTAATTGTAATACCTTGCGGTGAAGCCATCTTCAAGTTATCTTTTTACGTTATTAGTGAAATTAAGGAACCCCATTGAAGTGAAAGAATGCTACCGTTTCATTTCAGGAAAAGGCTCTAAAAAGTGAGCGAAGAAGTGTTTCGGTGAATTTCGTACAATTTTCGTTCTCTTCGCCGTATTTTCTGAAAGAAGGCAACCAGGCTCGCCAATCGCCTGCATATCTTGCGAAACTCGATCCGCCTGCAAATAACACCATCCTCCCTTGCATGCACTTTTAAAGGAAATATGCAAAAGTCAGCACGACAAATGAAAGAAAAAATGTTCGCTTCTAGTTCCGGGTTCACCTTCGATGCTCCTGGCAAGTTTTTTGTGCGTTATGTTCTATATAGCATACCTCAAAACCACTGTCCTACTCGTATGCCAAAAAATCCGGACCCAGATGTATATTCAGAGTTTCACACTTCGTAGGCAGAAACAGCCCTGAGGATTCTAGAAGCTGTGATCCATTCTCGGCAACAACGCGAAGCAGCAGGATAGACTGTTGGGCGAGTTGGTAATTCATGGTGAAAAAATAGGGCGCGAAAACGTTAGACAAGGCGTAGAAAACTACAGTAAAAGCGCATTCCTGTAGTTTACTTCGCCTTGTCTCCCGTTGTCTCGCTCTATTTTTTCATCAAGAAACGCAAGATCGCAATAAGAAGTGACAGAAAAAAGAAGACAGCACCGCTTTGCGTGGTACAACATGATAATAATATGAACCCACTTTCCCGTCAGCTACGTGCCGAATGACATGACTCTCTGCACCTAATTTTGGTCGTGTTGCTGCCTAGAGTGCCTCTCTAAAACAAGAAACTATATTCAGTAAAGCTCAGGTTTTCATTTGTCGCGCTACCTGTTCTTGTCATAAAGGCGCTCGCATTTACATCCTGCAGCTTCCGCAGAACGGCTCTAGAACTTTTGCTCCCAACATGCAAATGAATGCCACCATAGGCCTGACGGTTTTATGGCTTAAGTAACTCGTTTAGCGCTGGCAGAGCAACGGAAGCTGTCCTTGCTTCTGGCAAAACCCTACTGGAGCTATGGTCGGGTGCGGTGGAGGATGTTTTATCGCCCCGCGTCCAGCTAGTCTCTCGAAAAAAAAAAAGACTGCCGGAGAAAAGCAAAGATGTAGCGAGGCCAGAAAGAAAAAGAAAAGAACAGAAGGGAAAAAAAACCGGTACATAAGGAAAAGAGCCAAAGAACAGGAAACGAACGTAGCTTACTGAGGAACATTTCGCACAAGATACGCCGGGCACCCTTTGCAGAAGGTTGAGTGAGCAACCGTAGGGGGCATAACATCCGGTTGGCGTTTCTTTGGTCTTCCGCTTGTTTGAAGCGCATTTCCGTTTCCGGTTCTTTTAGGTTTTTCCTCTCACGCGTTGTTCTATTTTCCCTCGAAGCATGGAATTCTGTGTTCTTTTTGTTTCCTTCTACACAGCATTACAGCACTTTGCTGAATTTCGTGTTAGAACAAGATAAGCATTTGCTCACGCGTCGATTGCAGCGTCGCTTTCTGGCGGGATACCTTTTAGTCGGAATGCTGTTTTCTCTTTTTGGCAACCACATTATATCAGACGCATTTCACAAGCGGCGTTTTCTGATAGAAGAGTGCTCATTTCGCTTTCAATAATGATTCACTATGATTTTGAAAGAGCGCGTTCCATGTGGTTGCTGAATCAAATACAAGTTAACCATAACCTTGTTTTGTTGTGCCACTCTCTAGGACGGCGCGTAGCTGTTTCACATTTCATATGCCATTCCAGGTACACAAGTGGTAACACTCGTTTTAAGTATCGACTACGTCACGTTACGTAATGTCCTAACTGCATTCATAAAGGAAAGTTTACTGCATGCGTAATTACCTTTGAATACTTAAACCAGGGGTCGGCAACCTGCGGCTCGCGGAGCAGTATCATGCAGCCACCGGCACGACGTCCGTACCCCCCCCCCTTTTCCCATCACTTGTCACTTCCTATTTGAAGGCCGACATAGCAGCTTTGACCTAACACAAGGTTAGACGACAGGAACAAAGAAAGATCGCTTACAGTTGGAATTATCCCCCATCTTTACACTTAGCCTGGTGAAGTCTTCACTTTCTTTCTTTGCACAGGTCTAAAAAACAGGGAACAAAGATTCTTTCTGGAAATATTAGGTCTGGGAATTGGTTCCACTGGCTGATGTTACGCACCACCTTATTGAGCACAATGTAAGATTGCAAGGAAAAAAAACTCGTGTCCGGCAAGCTAGCAGACGTAAAGACTTTTGAGGTGAAACTAAACTTTTTCCAACAGCACGTTAGTGAGTCTAATCTCAGTCACTTCCCTTGCTGCAAAAGCACTGTGCGAGAGGCGAGCGCACTGCTTCTGACAGAAAGACTGTGTAAATTTTACGGTATTTAAAGAGAGAGTTCGAAGTTAGGTTCCCTGATTTAAGGTGGATCTCGGGGATGTATCAAATATGTACTCGCTGGAACTTGCTGACCTGCAGGCAGACGATGAGCTCAAAGACGATTTTGACGCGAAAGACACTGAAATTTTACGCTGGCCTCACAGACCTAGCCTTGCCGACCAGCTAGCATGTTGCCATCTGATGACAAGAACTTCAATAACAAGCCTCCGCACAATGGCGTAAAAAGCGGTGTGGAGTTTAAACTAGTCCCTAGACATACTACCGTTTACACGTACATTGCTGGATCGCCAGACAGATACAGCAGCAAAAACGCTCGTCACAAAATTTTCGCGTCTGCGAACAGACTTTCTCGAGAATGAAGTTCATCAAATCAAACTTGCGTTCCCGACTAACCAATGAACACCTCCAGGACCAGGGGCGTAGCCAAGGGGGGGGTTGGGGGGGTTCAAACCCCCCCCGAAATTTTTCAGTTTAGCCTGCATATATATACACGCACACATACAAACGCACGCACGAACATACATAAAGTATGGTTGAACCCCCCCCGAAAAAAATTTCTGGCTACGCCCCTGTCCAGGACCTTCTGCTTCTCTCAGTGAGCAACCTTGAGGTAGGTATTTGCGAATTGGTTAAGAATGATCAGCCCCAAAAGTTGTATTGAAAGAGTTCTTTTTTTTTTTTTTGCTTGTAACCTATACGTTTGCAAAATGCAGCCTTATGAAGTGCGTGCTGAAATAAACATTTCGACATTCGACATTTTCGACAATTCGACATTTTCTATCTCTTTGACTGCAAGGCAGCCGCACAACTCGGCGTCAGTATTCACTCATAAAGTGATCCGAAGTGAAACGACAGAACAAAACATAGCTAACTATTACATACCACCCATGGTGGTCTAGTGATTATGGTTTTCGACTGCTGACCCGAAGGTCGCGGGATCGAATCCCTGCCACAGCGGCTGAATTTCGATGGGAGCGAAGTGCCCCAAGACCGTGTACCCGGTATGAGGTAGAAGGTAAAGAACACCAGATGACCAGAATTTCCGCAGCCCTCCACTACGGCGTCCCTCGTAATCATATCGAAGTTTTGGGACGTAAATCCTAAGAATTATTATTATTATTCACACTTGCAAGAATGACGAAAGTATAACACAGCCGCATTCCGCTATACCCTATTTATACACAGCATCTATGACAGCACAGACGGGGAATGGAACGGGTACCGCGTATCTGGTACACATCGCTCGCAAACTGGCTAAGTGCTGTTGTCGGATGATGTGTTACTACCGGCTTCACTTTATAGAACGAAAGCGCATACACGTCCTACTACAAAAACTACACGGTCGCTTAAGCATTTGCCTAAGACGGCTAGAAGGCGAAAATCATCTCCCTCTTTCTTTTCAGTCGACTGTACCGATCCCGCCCCAAAGATTTCTGCACCTCAAGTAGTTTTGCAGTGCCCCCGTGATCGGAGGAGTTGCTGGCCAGCGATAACCTTGATGATCAGATCAGTTTGATCGACAGGGCACGCAGGGCGGCAACTGCCTGTGGCGTCCTGGACTGAGGGCAGCCAGCACTGCTGGATGGTACTTGCGGACCAAGCGTCACAAACCCCTTTCTGGTAATGAATGTTTTTCCTTCCTTCCTTCCTTCCTTCCCTCCTTCCTTCCTTCCTTCGTTCCTTCCCTCCTTCCCACCTTTGACCAAGCGACGATGCCATGTGAAGCCGTAATCACGTGCCGTCACGTGGTGTGACGTTAAACTGACATCACTGTGAAGTCTCAAATTTTGGCTACCCGTGAAGCGTTCATGACGTCATAGCGTGACGTCACCACATGATGATTTCTTGCACCACTCGTGTTGATTGCATCGAGGCTGACGATCACTTTTCGCTTTTGATGAGGCATCTATAATGTTTTCGGATTATTACGCACACACGCACACTAGCACATTCGCAAGCAGACACAGAAGCGTAGGGTGCACTCACACAAACACCCCGCATTCGCTTTTGGCTTCCTTTCACTCTTCACTGCGGTCTTTGCATTGGCCCGACTGCGAAGCCGGTTACCTTCTTTCGTTTCGTTCCGGTGATAGCCACCACAGCCGATCCGATCGAGTGCACACCGGATCTCCTTCGTTCTTTTTGCTCCTAGTTTTCCTTCTGCGCGTCCATGCTGCACTGCCACCATTAATGCAGGCAGCGACAACCCGTTCCTTCTTCCACAGACCCTGCCATCTGCTCCCGCCGGTATACGGCAATAGGCCGTGGCGGTTCTGTAGCTCGACATGGTCGGTCGTCGCAGTGCTGGATCCTTCTCACTTACCGCGGTCCGCTGCATATTGAAACGATTACCTGGGAACACGGCTCAGGCGGTAAGCGCGGACGAGAAAATATGGACTGTTTGCTTTCGCGTGCACGACACTGCTGTCAAAATGCCGCAAGCTTGAGGCTGCTATGGTTAAGCATATTCTCGTAACTCAAACTGGTATACACTTCTACTATAACAAAGTAAGCATGATGGAAAGTATAAAAAATTATGGCTAAAAAAATTAGAGGCAAATGTTCGACAGCACCCTCTGAAAAAAATTACATATCATGAGCCGATTTTTGGGTAACATCGCACAAACCCTGAAGAAAGCATGTCCGATGTGTGGTGCATTTCAGCAAAGCGGACGTTTTTCTAACAGAGTCTTTCTCATGTTAGCAGTAAGTTGGTGCACACGAATTCCACTTACAACACGCGGTAACAAGCACGAAGTGGTCAATATTTTGATCTCACAAATAAAATGTTGCTCGCCTCTGCATGTCAAAAACCAGCTGCGCATGCGGACTGCAGCGTACAGGTGACAAGAGAGACAGCAGTGCCGCTTTTGAATCACCGTCCCCTCAGCAGCGTAAAAACAGCTCGATAAGCTCCATACAGCGGTTTTCGAGCCAAATAATGCTATTCACACTAAAATAACTTTTGAGCTCATGTGTCTGTAGTTGTTTTTCTTTAATTTATTGTTTTTCGACCGTATTATTCATGCCAATGCTAACTTGAATTAAGCGTATTCAACCTCAGTATTGAAAATGACAACATAATGAGATTTAAACACTAAAGGAAGGCCCCATGCAAGAGTACATACGTCGCTGTGGTTGCCATAAGAAAACTTTGTCAGTAATCACTTTGCACAACTTGTTTAACTACGGACCTTCAAGTTCATTGTATATACAAAACGAAGCTATGTGTGAAACTAGCTGAAGATGCGAAATAAACGACACTGCCACCGCAAGTGTCACTGAAGTTACATGTATTGCAGACCTTTTCTTTAAATATAATCGCGTGTTAGAGAGGGAAGGAAAACAAAGCGAGGGCTACCTTAATACAGCATTAATATCACAGAAAATATTTGTTTGCTCTATAGGCCGCAGAGCGATGAAGCGGGGAATTGACCGAGAATGCTCTGAAAGGTAGTGCCTCTCCTTGAAAGGGTCACAATATTCGTGTTACACTATATCTACATATGCCTATGAAGTAAGAGTTATACTAAATATCAGAATGTAAATATATGAAATATCGAACAAAGGGAATATTCATAGCTATTTTCAGCGTTACAATTTCTGAATTGGCCAACAGATGGGGCGGCGTCCGTTTTACGCCTTATTACCCTTAACTTCCCTTATGATAAACTAAAAACATTGACAGGACGCGTATTTGGTTAGCTTACGTCTTGCATTCAACATCATGCGACGAACGTTATTCCCAGCTGTATATAAACGCACACGCATATTTCCATTGCTCAGGCAGCGCAGTACAGCTGCGGACCTTAAGTGGCGCCGGAAAACGCACTCTACACCTCATGAACTGCAAGCGGAAGGGATTAAGCGAAGACGACGGCCGTAATTAGCCAGCTCTTTCGTTCAACACCGTATACACTAACGCTGCACTTCCACTGTTATTGCGATCGAACAACGCGTTTTTTCGAAAATTACCACCATTCGCACGGGAGAATGGCGCGGCTGTGGAAGGGTTCAAGAGGCAATTCCCTAGCGGCCAAGATGTTTTATGCATCTAGAACGCGAGTTCCTTCCATCTATCTTGAAGAGCTGCACGCATTCAGAGGGTGCTCAACGATCCTCAACCCCCCCCCCCCCTCTCTTCTCTAAGGTGTGGTGCCGTACTGCGAACGTGTTAGTGCGTATATAATTATGTTGCGTCAATAAATAACACCTTTGATATTCTGAAAGAATTTGCTAAATTCAGTAAAACAAGAGAGATTTTAATTTTTTTTTCACCGAAATGCTCGTACGCCATATATTCTTTATTTATCGAGTCTGTACATAAGCGCTAGCGGCCTCGAAATCGGAAAACTCCATGTTAACAAGCATGGCGCAGCTCAACACACAAGGAAAAAGGAGCAACGAAACACTGAAGTGTAGCCCGTTACGTATTTTGTCTTTGTATTTCGCTGTGTCATATTTACCATGAACCACAACATCCTAAACCTGTTTGCTGCCCTATTACTGAATGCTCCATAAAAGTAATCAAATATGTACCTTCAGTAAACTCAGCATCTAAACTTACACATGTTCAATGAGAACTTATACGAGATAATCAGATACGACGTCTGGGTTTCTTTGGAGTAAACTCTTCAGTAACTTTAATGAAGTCGTAATGACCCCTTTACGAACGGACAAGAAATGGTGAGGTCGGAGATGCAGAAAAACAATCACGCATATTTTCTTCAATAAGAGCTATTACACCAATAAATGTAATTACTCTTTTTTCCATATATGTTAAAACCAGAACTGTAGATATATTCTATCAGAAGTCATTTGAATATGGGCATCACGAACGAGAAATCGAACACGATATACATCCTTTCAGGTACGTGTAAAGGAAGGTATGCAGTGGATAACATATACGTTCAGCCCAAAGCGCTGTCTGCTCTAGCGTGTACAGCCTAGCCGTACACTTGCGGGACAAGGCACGGGGTGGGTATATCTCCGACTTGATTAATGGTATGAGCTTAGACGCTCGCTAATGAGCCCTTAGCCGCTTTGCGTTTCATTGTGCGGACGCCTGTTGCTTTGATGTTGCCGCTACCGCTAGGCAAGCGGATAATGCGGCAGTGGTCATCCTGGCGGGGTGCATCGGTGCGTGTACCGTACGGGGAGTTTTCGTATTCCCGGGTGTTACGTTGTGCACGTAGAGTTGGCTGTACGTGCCTGAGCATCAAGCATTCGTCGAGCCCGATTTCACTGACAATGCCATTTGGCCGTAGTGTAAACCATGGAAAGTAATAGAAGCAGCCGAGATTCTTGTCCCGTGAGTGTTACCCCGTCTGTGCAATAATTTGAACACGGGTGGCTTGACAATCGGCAACTCAAGCGAATAGAGCTGTAAGTATAGACGCCAATATTACCGACAGCCTTCGCTGCTATACACACTGGTCTTACTTGAAAGACGTGGCGCTAAAGTTAGAACCGAGAAGAACCAACGAGAGACAGAAAGAACATGCTTCAACCTGTGCGCAGGCTTGGGTTTTTGAAAGCTCTTACATTAGGAGCTATTTGTTTGGCGTTCTTACTGTTTCTTCTTGGTTCTTCTCAGTTCTAACTTTGCGCCATATGTCTTTCAAGTAATGATGCACCAACTGGCCCAACATAGTGTACACTGGTCTTATCATTATCTATAAAAAACTAACCACTGTGCTACACACATATTAATGAAACCAACATACATTGAAGCTATGGAAGCTATACGATACCCTGTTCGTAGGTTTTGAGTGTAGTATAGTAATTACGACATAAATGGAAGGCAAATAAAGTGTACGGAAAATAGACTTGCCGCACGTAGGGAGAGAACCTAGAACCTTCGGATAACGCTTCCGATACTCTGCTATTTGAGGTACAGCGGCGGTAGCTTTCCCGTCCACTTTATTGGGTACTTATGTTCATGTAATCGCAGGAGTGTTAGCCAGCGCGCATCGGTCGTAGCCATGACGGCGAGTGTGGAAGACTCATTTTTTTTGCCAGTTTGCGCCACGTAGCAAGTGATCTTATTACGAGCTAGAACTTGGCCAATAAACCTTCGCATACTACCAAAGGCGTCAAGTCTGCCAGAACGGGACCATCTCTATGAACGAACGAATGATGTGGGATTATCCATATGAGCCCTCGATCAATCCCCCCTGCTTAGCCACTGTGCGAACGATATGTTTATAATCTAATGAGGAACTGGTCAAAAGAGCAAAATGTAATTCTCAATGGTAAACGACCTTTTAAACACGAAAGTATTTTATGCCGGGGTCAACCAAGATTTCAGTGACGTATTTCCGTCACAGCAATGACGTCGAAAAAATCGACACCATCAGACAGCAAATAAAAACTTAAAGAAAAAAATTCCATCAACGGGAGTTGAACCCATGGCCTCTCAGTCCGCGACATTAGATGCCGAGCATGCTATCTACTGCGCCACTGTCACACACTTTGGAGGCTTTACAAACGCCCCTTTATAACTCGCACTTTCCTCTCACACTGCTCTTAGTCGGCAGGGTGGTGTCAGGATAGCTAGGGGGGCTAGTTGTTATCGCAATATGATATGAAACTTTTAGTGCAAATTAGCTTCTTCGTCCTAAGTCGGTTATTTGCGGTTAGAGCTTTATATCCTAATGGGGTGGAGTCGCCGTCTGAGGGTGGTAAAGCGAAATAATGCATCATGACCGTGGCCTTCGCGATTAGCTCTTGCAACGCGTCTTTGCTGCGCATATGTCCCATCCAATGCGTTTCCGATAGCAGATGCGCAATTTTGTCAATACCTTAACACACCGCGAGGTGGCAATTTTAGCCCAAGCCTCGGCTTCGCTCATAGTATCCGTCTATATTAAATATTGCTCTGCGACGCGCGTCTGCCTCAGTAATACCGCGTTCCCCACTTACGCTCCCCTCGAGAAAAATTGTGGCCGGGCTAGAGGGGAGACACAACGCGCATTTCGTTTCCCTCTAGTCCGGCCGTGGTGTTCTGTTTACTCTTTAATATGCCGCGGATTGGCGACCTTAGTCGACGTTCTTCTGGCTGTCTGACCGCTTCCTCTGATTACGCTCTCACCGCTAACTACTACAGCTACCACAAAGGTTTGTCTAATCGTTGATCATGGACGTTAGTCATCGGGATGGAGATGCGCCACCAAGCGTAAACTTGAGAGCATCCACGCTAGACGGTGCTATATCTGCTATACACCAATGAACTTGAGCAAGCTCTGTTGTATCAATGTATATTAAACATTCAGCTACCTCCGTAGAGAGAGAAACAGAAGAGGAAGGCACGGAGGTTAACCAGAAGGTAGAATCCGGTATGCTACGCTGCACTGGGGTTGGGGAATAGGCGTTGAAAGAGAGAGAAAGAAAATAAATAATAAGGAAAAAACAATCACAACCACACACACACACACACACACACACACGAGAGAGAGAGAGAGAGAAATTTAATGCGGAAAGGCAGGGCGGTTAACCAGAAAACATATCTGGTTTGCTACCCTGCACTGGGGAACGGGTAAGGGGAGACAGAAAAGGACGGAAGAGAGGAATGGGATAGGGAGGGAGGGAAGCGCAAACAAACAAACAAACAAACAAACAAACAAACAAACAAACACACACACACACACACACACACACACACACACACACACACACACACACACACACACACACACACACACACACACGCTCACGCACACACACCACACACACACACGCTCACGCACACACACACACACACACACACACACACACACACACACACACACACACACACACACACACACACACACACACACACACACACACACACACACACACACACACACACACACACACACACACACACACACACACACACACACACACACACACACACACACACACACACACACACACACACACACACACACACACACACACACACACACACACACACACACACACACACACACACACACACACACACACACACACACACACAGGAGTGTCACAATCGTTCAACGAGGCGGGTCGCTCGCAGAAACTTGATCAACGCCTTCGTTGCTTTCTGGCGTGAAGCTCGATCTTTCCGACATTCCATGATTGACTGCTCAGAAAGCGGCTGGTCGTCGAGGCGAGCAAACACTGCTGAGAGGGACTGTCTCTCAGAGCTGTACTGAGGGCACTGACATAAAATATGTTCAATGAGCGTCCCACTCAGAGGCGTTCTGACAGGTCAGTAGATCGCAGGAAGCCTAGTATTCCTTGTAAGGCCTTCTTCTGCGACGTTATGTCAGGACGATGGCGTAGTAGTCTTTCTTCTGATAGAGGCTGGTCGTATAACTTGTTGAAAGCACGACAAATGCATTGTCTCTGTGTCCTATACTTCGGACAGTCGCACAGAACATGCCGAAATGTTTTTTCGTCGCGCAGTGTTCACAGGCGGCGGTGTCGGTCATCCCGGAACGCCTACGCATGGGTAAACGCGATGCCCAACCTTAATCTACACAGAATGGTTGCGTCACCTCGGCGAAGTCTTGATGGGAGTCAAAGGCTTGACGTGGGATCGAGGGAGTGTCGTCGTGCATGCATGGAATGTGGCTCATTCCAATTTGACGTGGTGCATTAGCGAGCGACCATGCGGAGCTTCCAAGCAGCGTCTGACCTAGAAAGAGGTATCGACAGGTCGCGGTTCTCTCTATGGGCTGAACGGGCAGCTTGATCGGCCCTTTCATTACTGATAATCCCACAGTGACTTGGTAGCCATTGAAACGAAATGCGGTGTTCTTTCTCGGTTTGGAGGTGTAACATATCAGCAGCCTCAAATACCAACTGTTCGTGCGGACCACGGTATATAGTCGACAGTAGAGGCTGCAGTGCCACCTTGGAGTCACAGAAAATGATCCACCTTTTTCTCATTTGTTCGTTAATGAAAAGCAGCGCGGCGCGAAGCGCTCTAAGCTCTGCTGACGTCGTTGTTGTTGGGGGAGCCGCCCTGAACTTGATAGTAATGGCGATCGTTGGAATCACGACCGCCGCTGCTGAGCTGCTCGGTAGGACGTAACCGCCGGTGTAGACGCGAGTAGAGACTTGATACTTCTAGTACAATAGAAGTAAAGCGCGCCCATCCATGATCTGTCATTACCACTTCTGTAAGGACAGGTTAACATTGGTGCTAAACCAATTCCTATGACGGAGGGATCAACCATGTTTTTATTGAAGGGCCACGTGATGATGGCTTACACAGCATAAAAGGCAACTTTTATGGATTATTTCGCAATGTCTTATTTCGTTAAAACAAGATAACGGGGCCGGAAAGTTGGGCTGTAAGCATGAGCCAAACTTTGCTCATGAGCTCAAAAAAGGAAGCCTCTACTATATTGAGAGCGTACCTATCTGCGTGACATTTATTCCGCATATGTATACACGGCAGGAGAAGTCACGTCTTCATCATTCTTAAAGTTCCTATAAACTGCCACTTATATATGTATGTGTGTTCATGGTAACGGCGGCAAAATCGTGTTGTCTCCTCATTTCCGGAACGTGATCTCGCAACGCAAATGATCTCTTCTCGGAAGCGGCGTTAACGAGAAATACAAACGACCGGGAGCAACAGCGAATCCGATTTGCAGATCGCAGAATAGAGCCAACTGATGTACTTTTCATTCCTTTTTCTATGTTTTTGTATAACTATCATCTGTCCTAATTTCCCATTCGTACTTTTTTCACACATTTCTTGATATCTGTTTTTGTATATCCGACGTTTACTGTTTGCTGGCTTTGTCTCCGCAATAGAAGAACTCACTTTATTCCTTCCAGTGAATTTGCCCGCACGACGCAAATGTCTTCTAATTGGTACGTTGGGAATAAAAAAAAACTGACGAAAATTAGTAGTAGACCCTCGAACAATGAAAATTCAGCATTACTATGCAATCCTCTAACAAAAATAACGAGCGAATAAAATAACAGGGCTAATAGGTGGCCATTGCTATAGCGAAGAACGTAATTAGATAAGGGCGTTCTTGCGAATAAGCTGACACAGCCAAAAAGTATTTTTATAGAGAGCAGTCTATACAAGCAGTAGAAGATCGCCATGAGCACCAAAATAGACTGTCCAATTTGCTCGCTTGTGTTATGAAAGGAAAGCAAAGCCAGCCAGAACTGCTTCTCCGAGTTCGTTCTACAATCACCTACAGAGCCAAATTATCCAGATTTCTCCAGTCGCGCCATTCACCATCTCTAATTTGGTTGTTCTCGTAATTGAATGTACATTACTGCCTGGCAGTGTATGGTGAATGTAGCGAATCGCACTTTCACGAAGTAGTTAAAAATTGCGAAGATTCATGGATCACTTGCATTTTACGACTCAAAATTTAGCTTGCATGAACCAGGCTTAACATACTCTAACGCAATTATTTTAGCGCTACACTAACGATTGAAAAGCCGTGCATTATTATTAAATGTTTATATTATTTTGTCCCCTTGAATAAATAGGATACCCAGTGAGTACAGGCATATGACAAACGAAGGGGCATGGCGTCCTGGATGTTGTACCGGAATATTATGAATGGCATGGTCCTCTCACCTAGGCGCTAAATATATGTTTCTACCTCATCGTTTCGCTCTTATTTTGCGGCGGTATACGAAAGGCTGGAAAATGTCCCCGATGCTATGAGAATATCAACTTTTCCAGCACTTTTATATTCAGTGAATACCTTAATGACCTTCTTGCAGATAACGCGCGCGGAAAGTTTCAAGTTGGTACGGTTCTAGAATATTCTGAAAGGGTTAGTAATTATCTTCTTTTTTAGAGTGGAAGCTCTATTCCGCCATTTATTTCAAGGTCATTCACTGCGTCAAAATGACGTTGAGCCTCTGGCGCGCAAGTGCGGCAGACGTAACGTCACGCCACGTGATTCCCTGCGCAGAGGCATCGCAGTTGTGCTCGCCCGGAGTCTCGTTGCTGTGGTACCACGGGACCGGGAGAAGGTTTAAGATAAGGTTAATGAAACACTGTGTCCATAGTCTTTTCAAAAGGCAGCAAAATGCACAACGTGTCGCTCGTGACACAAGGTTTACAAGAGTTGAACTAACCTCAGTTAATTTTTAGAGCCCTTACAGGAATACTTACCTGTCGTCCCTCTTCGACTTGGAAGACAGAACATGGCGCCTCTATGCAGTCTACATGGTAAACTAGGAAGGGGCTAGGAAGGGGGGGGGGGTGTTATAGGTGATGTTGCAGATTATATTAACGATATCCGCTGTGAATAACACCATATTTTTGCCAGACTCTGGCATAGTATCTTTCAGATGGCTTCTTGATCCGGTGGCGTAATACCATAGTTAACCCCTCCTGAGTACTCGTGGCCCATCTCTTGTCATTTGTGCTACATACTAGTTGGTACAACGCGTGTGTTTGAATAAAATATTATACTTACACCCCCCCCCCCCCATTTTGATTCATTAGTGTCAAACGCTTTTTCAGGACAAAAAATTCAAGCCTTCAAGGACGTGTCGGATTAAGTAGATTGATTTAGTCAGTAACCTTTCTTCCTTGAACTTCAGCCCGGCTGCCGCCTGTTAAAGTTTCGAAACGGGGCTGCTATTTCATCGGCAACGGATCACAATGGAATTTTCACCGCTAAATAGTTTTCAGAAATGCGGAAGGACACTGTGAACTCCGATAAACAAAAATCTTGGAAAAAATGCAAATGCCAGTTTGGTACGAATTCACAAAGATGTGTAGAAATATGATCGTATAAAATACAAACATTTCTTCGAGTTGGACTAATAAATGTTTGCATAACTCTTTGCAATTTTGTGAAACATTTAGCAATAGCCGTAGTCAGAATATATTGTGCATGCGATGATACCAGATGGGTACAACTTCTGATAAGAAACGAAGAGCAAACACATAAAAAGACAGACACACATAATACAAAATGGTTTCGTGGAAGACTGAAAAAGATCAAAAGTTGCTGTACAGTTTATCACTCCACGGTTCCACGCAATCGAAGAGGGGCCAAAGTAGAAAATATATCGAATAAGTGGGTACATGCGCACAGAATCCCTCCCCAGGGAAAGCACGGCATCACGATCGCCCATTGCGCTCAATCTTGCATTTTGTACACGCGATTTCCTCGTCAACGCACCCTATTTGGACGTCACTGTAGCGTAGTTGGGATCGAGTGAGAGCTCCAAAGTGATTCATCAAGTGCATGTCCATTTGGTAATCTTCCAAGTCACATACGTGACTCTGGTTCGATTTGTAGCCACGAAGAATAAGAAACGCCTGAGGGAATCAATTTCGCTCAGTTGTAATGATAGGACCCAGACTCGCCTCACCTTTTAAGAGCATATGCGGCTACTTCTTTTACTGGTTCACGTGTTTTTGTTCTGTCTTCAATCTAAGCATCGTGTCACGCGATAGAGAGAAATGCTCGGTTTCTTGTCGCGGGGATCTTGCAGCCTTTCTAAAGGGCAACGTCCTATGGCCACGGATCGTTGGGGGTAGGTAAATAACGAACGAAAATGCAACACTAAGCCTGTTCTTACTGTACGCTTGACGCCATGTTCACCGTAGATGGCTTTCGCGACAGCTTCCACGCCATAAAACCCTCAGACCAGTGCAAGTGGTGCTGACAGCGGACAACGGGAGCTGTAATAAATCCTCTGTTAGATGCTATTCAGTCGCAGTCATTTACAAAACCAGCACGAATTCAATTTGCGCAGTTAATGGAGAGTGTTCTCGCGCTGGAACTGGAAAAAAAAGGTTGAGCGATCCATACAATAGATAAACAACATTGCATTTCCCCAAAATAGCTTCAAAAGGTTCTCTTTACTTTGGATTCTGCGAATAACTTATTAAAGGTTATAAATTAATGACCATCCGGCGTATATGAATAGGCTATTTTCATTTTTATTTGCAAAATCCAAGAAATCCCTAGTATTATTTTTCATATAGCGGTATACTTCTACTACACTCTATTTACTTTACCTGACACCAGAGCCGCCATTGTTTTTCTTGGCATTTCGCATGATACCGCGGCCGCGCATCTGACAATGACAAACGAATGCACTCTCACATTGTATCCCTCTACCTTATTTCTTTATTTTTGCTTTTGTGCCGATAGGGAAACGCCTTGGCTATCGTCACAACAATAACAATGCGCGACGTGAAACGAGTCGATAGGAAGTCATCCTATACGTCTTTGAGTTGAGTGGGTATCCGTTGCCAACTGCGTCTCCTAGAACTCTTGGTATTCGCGAACAACGTCTTTGTAGTGCCGCTCATTTTTTTCCTTTTGTCTATTCGCTCACTCGCATGCTCGTGGCAGCACTACTCTCAAACCTAAAGAATGGCGTTGTTCTTGTTGCCTCTGCATTTCTGTTCGCTTCCTGAGCGCAAAGTGAAGTCTGCTGTTTTTACGATGTCCCTCGGATCCCGCAGATACGCATTGTTGAGCTCAGTTGCTTGTTTGCTTGCTTGAGGCACCTTCGGCATTGTTTGTCTCAAAAAAAAAAAAAAAAGCCGCCCGCATCTTCCCACGGGGGGGACTCGAGTAAATGCGTCGCCGAGTGGTGGGGGTCTCGCGTGAGTGTTGCGTAATTGGGTATGGTTTGAGAATGCTCAATTGTTACACGATGCGCACACCAAGTACGACTTGAACGGCTCCAGCGTGCACGAAGTTCCGGGTCCGCAGCTCGCTTCAAACGCTTGCGTTCAGCGTCGTATGCTCGTCTCTTCGCAGCCTTGTCTTCTGCGTTGCTTGCTGTTGTTGACGCCGACGACGGTGAGGGTGGGGTAACGTTGCCCTCAACGAGTGGTGGGATGCTGATTGAAGGTACTGTTGCTTCCATGGCATCTACTCGAGTCAAGCAAAGCGTCAAGTCAAGCGAAAGCCAAGTAAAGACGCCCTTGAATGAATTCCATGCATAACTAAACTTACACTGTGCCCCCAAAAAATTGCAGGCAATCGGTCGCTACGCCGAAGTTCTGACGCATAAGTACACTTTACCTGAAACACAAAGATAGCAGCTACCATTTACAGTAATATAAATGTCACGAAATACCAAAACGCCGAACAGCAAGAACACCTCTCATTATGTTCGTAGCGAGAACAAGTACGCAGATGAGGATGAACCATGTACAACTAAACTTACACTGTGCCCCCCGAAAAATTGCGGGCAATCGGTTGCTAACAAGAAGATAGCAGCTACCAGTTACAGTAATATAAATATCACGAAATACCAAAACGCAAAACAGCGACGCCTACAGCGACTCTTCTAAGAAATAAAACAGCAGTATCGCAAGCAGGTCCGCGGCCCCCTTGAACCATTTTTCAATTGATCTTAAGATGCGTTCTTTTTATCTGCATTTCTTTTTTGTTTCTACCCTCCAGTGGAAATCGATGGCAGCGTTAGTGACAAAAGGGCCGAGAGTCTTCCTTAAAGTCTGAAAGGCTTAGCTGTGGAAACTTTGCAAGAGTCCGTTGCCTCCTCGTTTGATGAAAGGTGCTTAGGCGACGATCGTAGCATGCTCGAAAGAGCGATAAAGACATACGGTTCTCGCGAAACATCGACCGTCCGCGTTCGCCCGGTTAATCTGGCTAATTGAAATTCGGACTTCGATTGTACTGTTCCCACCTCTCACAATTCTGCTGTCCCATTCAGACTGAGTGCTGGGTATTGCGGTACTTTGTCATAGCGATTTCGCTTGGGTGACATGAATGCCATCTGGACAACGGTGCTGTCTGCTCCGAAATGATTGCCTAATCATTTTCCAGCAGTGAACTCAGTGATGGTGCTAATCATATCTTAATAACGTCGTTATGACGTGATTATGCTACTGCAGTCGGGATGTTGCTAAGTAATAACCAACATCAAAGGAACGTCTATGAAGGAAAAAACGCCAGGCCTGCGCGGAAAGCGCAGCACAGTCACAGCGAAAGCTCGAAGAGCGGCATTTCTAGAGCCCGTTTTAAGCTCTATTGTGGCTACTAATACAACTACACTAGCAACGTACCCGCTACGCCACAAATCATAATTTTTGTGAAGTTGGGAAGCATCCACTATGACATTACTCGTCATTCTGCGGAGAAGCGAGGTACCATCTCTAAGGCATTATGTGCAGTTTCTTGATGCGACGGCTGATGACGATGAAGAATTATGCGCCTTTGTAATGGGTCGGAAGCTTTAAATAACCCATTAGTTACGTAATTCGCATTGTGTGATGCCCGGCCGTTATTTCACTCTCCCACCACGCTTTATAACATACGCTAACGTCAGAAAGAGATAGACAGAGGGAATTAACCTTATTGAGACGCTGAGGAACTGGATCATGGGAGCCTTATGGGCTTCCTTGGCAACCAATAGAAGTGCACTTGCGCGGAATCCACTACGCCGAAAATCATAATTTTTGTGAAGTAAGAAAGCAGCCACTACGCAATTTTTCTTCATTCTGCGCAGAACCGTGGTACCTGCTAAACACCTGTAAGGTATTATGTGCACTTTGTTGATGCTGTGGCTAATGACGATGAAGAATTGCGGCAGAGCCCTTTATAATGGGTTGCAAGCATTCAACAACTCACTCGTTGCGCAATTCGCATTGTGTGACGCCTGGTTACAGAAGTTCGCGTTGTGTGACACTTGGTTGTTATTTCACTCTTCTACCACGCTACATTACATATGTTAATGTGGTTTCTTCCCGATATGAAGCCTGTATAGCGTCTTTGTGCAAAGCAGTTTAAAGCAGTGGCATGGCTCTGAAGTAGCATACTGGGCTCCCACGCAGAGGGCCCAGGTTCGAACCTCGTTCCATCCTGGAAATCTTTTTTCTTATTTCGTTTTTTTTTTTTAAATTTCGAGCGATAGTGGTTACGGACACCGGCGGCGGCGGCAGCGGACAACTACGGCGCCAAAAACGGCCCTTGAAGTGATCATAGCAGCTTTCGCTGTAAAACTGAAGACTAGTTTAGACCGTCCCATGAAAGCAAGTGAGCAACCAATCAGTCGGAAGCGTATTGATTGGCGATATCGAAAAAAAAAACGTAGTGAATTTGTGCCGCCTTTCTTTCCAGAGTTCAACGTTCTGGATAGTTTTAGCTCAGGGCTTAGAAGAGGTACTCAGAAAAGCATTCCGGAATTCAGATATCAAAATTCATGCGCTGGAAGCCTAAAATACAGATACTGAGATACATTTTTCTTTGACATAACGGGGTATTTCGGAAATACATTTGCAAGAAAATGAAGACAGTATTCCGGAATACAGTGTATTGTTTCCAGCGCTCTTGTGTTTGTGTACAACTAGTGTTGTATTGTCATTTTACTAGCAGTTATTTTTTGTGGAATAAATGTTCGAGTCCAATCGCGCGTAAACGAATTTGTTTGCTGGATGCAGTAACTGGTTCAAAGTTACCTAAGTGTGTATTTTTCTGGTGTACTGTTCCCAGTGCTCTTGTGTTTGTGTACAACTAGAGTTGTATTGTCTACTAGATAAGAGCTGTCTTCTATGCCGTCTTTAAGTATGTACCGATTGCTCAGTGTTTGTATACAATTAACGCCATTTTTTCAGAATGTACTTTTTGAATTTTGCCTCGAGACCCCTACAGGCATTTCTGCCTCCAACCATTCTTACACGTTCTGACAAATATGCCGCTGTATAAACGTGAAACTGTAAACTGTATTGTGTATCCAAGAACTGATGCCCTTCTGCTTTGGTCTCGTATGAGACTGGCAGTATCGAAAATAAATAAATGAATAAATAAATAAATAAATAAATAAATACGAATACAAGAATACAAATACTAAAATATTGTTTTTTGATTCCTGGAATGCTGATGCCCTGCAAAGACATTCATTTGGCGCAGCATAAATTGTAATTAATGGTTCACCTCATCAAAACTTGCAAGTCAAGCATACCGCTAGAATCACGAACGAACACCAGTGGATGAAGAAAAAGTATACATTTATTCTAGACACAAGATCTGCATCGCTGAGATGGTTGTTGCGTTAAGTGCACATAAGCAACAGCAGCTTCTCAAACAGGCTGCTATTTAGGCAACGTCAGTTCGGCCTCCACAGAAGGCTTACGAAAGGGCTTGGCGCCAGAAAAGAAATTGAGTTGCGGCACCTCCCTTGAGACACCCTGACTTCCGTTGGTAGAACATGACAATTCTGCCTCCGCTATTATGCTTTCACGGCGTCGGGCGCTTTACCACATGGGCCATTCTCTGCGTGTGCGGAACCCTGCGCCGCCCCCACTGTGGAGGCCACCGGCAGCGTGCCTTTGGTTGGCTTTGCAGAAAAGTCTTCCTTTCCTCCTTAGAAACAGGTCAGCTCATTTGCGACACGAAACGGTAACCCGTGTCCTGCACAGTATCGCGATATAATCGACACATCTAAAAGTACTCCACTACTGAGGAGGAGCACGAATATATTTTTCAAAAGCATCTCGATCAAGAAATGCGGATACTACAAAGTATCTCTAAGATACTATCGCGATAGTCTTATATGGCGATGCTGCCCAGCCCTGCTTTAGCGAAAGCAGCTATGCAGCTGCGGAGATAAACGAAGGAGGCGGTGCCGACTATTGAATATGATCGATTTCAAATTATGCTGTAATGTTACCAACATAATCAATGGAAACAACATGCAGCCAATTGCAAGTTCACAGCTGCTTCCTTTTCATCTGTAGTTGCAACGCTGTCGCGCACGTGATCGACGTGAACTGTTTCACGATCGCGTTTCTATTCGCGGTGACCACCAAGCACGCGTCAGTCGAGCAGGTAATTTTCTATTTGGCGCGACGCCACAACGCCACCGTGTTCCAGGAAGATCGATTGCGGACTTGGTATAAAAAGAAGAAAGTTAACGACATGGTGCACGCTGAAAGAAGCGGAGACAACCTGTTTATTGCAGCGACGAGAGCGCGTGTCAGGCATTGAAGGTTAGTAGTTCGGCGTACTTTCCCGACAAGAGATGGTTAAGGTCAAGGGGTCTATAATATAGCCACCAGCGTTGACCATGACTGCAGATGTTTAACCGACCATGAGAAGCAGGAGGCTAAGACGAAACGACCGAGAAAATTAAACAAAAAAGGTCTCCATGCTAGCAGACACACTACCTTGATAAGAACGTAGGACATGGGAAGCTCGCCTAAAAAAAATATTCAGGGAGGGAAAAAATGTACGTTGGATCAAGACAGGAAGGTGGCCGAGATTTTTTTTTTTTTTGTTATTCATCGTACCTAGGATAACACAGCAACCTTACAACGCGCACAAACACCGCTCCGTGTCGCATCTTTCTTTTTTTGTGTCCGCGTTGCAAACAAGCGGAGTTACGAAAGTAGGATGAAAAAAAAATGTGAAGGTAAAAACCAAACTAAAAATGAACTCCCAGTGCGCGTGCAAAACGATGCAAAACACCAGAAAGTGGGTGGTTGCAGGTTACGTGGCAGCCAGTGTACTGTCTCGCACGCGACAGTTACTTCTCACTTGTTTGCACTTGTGCAACCCTGTATATAGAGTAGGACAGACAACATATTACAGTTGAGGATGGCACGGAGAGCATGAATATCGTTTTTCCCGTATTTTTCGTCTGGACGTCGTGTTTTGCGTGTTTGATCACTTTTGCAAAGTAGAGGCACGTTTCTTTTTCTTTAAGAAACACAAATATCCGTGCCAAAGCATGCTGAACACATCCTTTATTAGTCGCCAGACTTTTTTCTTATTATCTTGAATTTATTTTTTTTTGAACCCCACGTGGGCAAACAATCCGGAGCCTTGCACTAATAGCGTGCCTGATAATCATACCGTGGTTTCGCATACTAAGTTTGCGGCACGTAAAACCATAGTACTTACTGTATTAGGTTGTAACCGATCACCTTCAAAACACAAAACTCCGTTGCGGGGCCATTTATAGATGCTCTAAATGGGAGATACAACTCTAAGTGAAACTCGCAAAGCTATGCTGGGATTCTTGTGAGCCGTCATGTGGCTAAGCTTCCCACGAAAAGTGACTATTGATTCAACCCGCAGAAATCAAGCACGTGAGTCACTTGAGCCAGTGTAGGTGTGTCCACGCCATTCACAGCAGCATGAGGAGTACCAAAGTCGGTAAATACCTTGTTGATTGCACTGAGCTTCATTTTTGCGCATGGTACCTGACACGGGTATCAGTGTCCAGACACATATCGTCCCATAAACGCAGCTAATGGGCTGATTACCTCAGTTTTACCTTATATATCCGGCCGCATGTTGTTATGTAAGGGCTGAGGTTTGATAGACCGTTAATGTAATGCGTGCTGCCACTCTGCTGCATTCATTATAAAAAAGAACAAAAGAAAAACAAGCACTTTTCACTCACACGTACCTATTTTTCCTAAGGCTTTATCAGCTCTGCAAGCGCCGGTTAATGTAGCACATCCGGTAATAGCGTTTGACGAGAGCTTGCTCGCATATGGACATTTCGTCCGAAGTTGAATGCACTGCTTACTGGTCGCGAACTCTACGTTCATTTACGAGTCTCCGACAACAGCTGACAGATGGCAGCCCGCACGGCGAAGGTCGTCGTGCGAGCAATGCCCCAACAGAGCTGCAGCGTCCTTCCGCTTCTTCAAATAACTGCCCTCTAGCGCATTGCATATTGCTATAAGCCGAACACTAAGAAGAAGGAAGCCATCGCTTGTCGAAGCAGTGGTTATGACTCGTGTACACGGGTCCGCTACCATAATATGTGCGCTGCCGCTGTCCAACGCCATAAACCAGTCCCTTGCTCTCTAGCCGTGTTGCCCACCGCTTATGGCAGGGTGACTTGCAGCCTCATAAAACAAGTTCGCTGCGAAGAGCACCAGTTTATTTTGGGTGCGGAGGCCGGCTATGTTTTCGCGCCGTGGAACCTTTGGTACGGCGGCCAAAGTACCTGCCTTGTTTATGCTCTGCATTTACCACTGACCAAAAGTTCCGCTCACAGAGCAAGCTTTGTTCTTAAGAATTCAAGTCCTTTTCTACATTGTATCTTTTTTTATCGTACACTAAAGCTATTCTGAAGTAACTATGAAATATAATCTTAGCGAGCAAGGTTGGTAACTTGGGAAAACTTGTTGTTCTTGTTTCAAACTAAGAAAAACAATCGTGTTCAGCATGCGCAGATTGTCGTACAAAAAAAAGGAAACTTGTAAGCTATAACTAGTCGATCGTTATAGCGTAAATTCTTTTTTTCTAGCAGAGAATTCGATATCGTATGGAAAAGTGAAGGAAAGTTGCCGCGATGGTCGCAAGAATATTTCTTTAGAAATGTAGTGTTTTGCTTATTTTTTCAATTGACTTTTCAAGTGCCCGAAGTGGTTCACTCTCAGGGAAGCCCAGCGAAACGATTGGGAATATGAATAAGGAAGAACAAAGTAAAATCAATAAGTAAGTGCTGACTAGTGGAATCCTCAACCAGAACTTCCCCTGCCAGGCTATATTTCGCCCGGCATTCCATTCTAAAATGAACCCTCAAATATTTTGCCTTTTGCTTAAATTTGGTGCGATTTGCCGACTTCCCGAGTAGTGGTGTATGAACACTCTTCTGGGACCGTGTTAAAATAAAAGGAACTCTTTCGTAATAAATGATCGTAAGAGATAATTTAAGCTAATCCTAATGTTAGACATCATCGTGTACACCAGCGTCACGCATATTTATGTGTCACTATATTTTTTTGCTTCTTTACCATTTTCCCAAGGGGGGGGGGGGGGGCAGCGATGAAGTAAACATTGTGTCTACATGCATTTCGATGGGCTTCTTTCCTTATTCATGTAGATTTGGAAACGAAACTCCACAGGTGGCGTTCGAGTTTCTATTTCTTCGTTTCTTTTTGTTTTGTTTAGGGACTGTACGAGTATATATGCTTTCATAATCGGTTATATATTCATTTTCTTTGTATTCTGGAGGTTAACCATTTCCTTTAAACGCTTCGCTCCTTGGCACTGTTTCTTTAGCGTCCGAATTTTTCTTTAGCCAATAGCAAACCTTTTATGGCGGGAGACATGTTTACGCATAATGAGTAATGAGCTTGCATAGTCCTGTTTTTTTTATTATTATTATTATTATTATTATTATTATTATTATTATTATTATTATTATTATTATTATTATTATTATTATTATTATTATTATTATTATTTAGCGCTGCCTCGCACAATATACAGTTTTGAGTTCGTCATCTGTAAGGTCGAATTAAAGTGTGGGATAGAATATGTAAGCGCTTCTCTATTTGCATGAAATAAATATTTTGGAAGTGAAGAGAAAGGCTCGAAAAATACGGAAAAAGTGAAAGTACATGAAATAAAGCTGACCAAAAAAGAAAGCGAACGAGGCAATTGTTTGCGAGAAATCTCACCTTCAAGTAATTCATATTTTTAGAAGCTTTTTTTAGGTGTATTTTGCACTGTATCCGAAATCTGGGCGTATGTGCCTGAACTTTAGCGCATACACATATTCGAAATCAAAGTAAATAGTGAGCGTCCTTGCGAGCATTGAACCTAACTTGAAAAGCATGACATTAATGGGATAAGATTGAAATCGATTGCCAAGTTAAGTAATATTGATCAATGTTTACAGAGAAGTGATTTTCAACACCAAATAAGAATAGCCGCATTAACGTAACTCTAATCGTTTGTGTTAAACCACGGCACACTTGCTTTCCAAAAGTATAGTTCTGGTAGTGATTGCGAAGATTCTTTCACTGAACCACTTTCATTTTAAGATAGTGCCTGGCGTAGACATTCCCTTCACTATGTGTAGAGTTTATCAGTGTGGCGTTCGCTCGTTGAACGAGAAAAAAAAAACCTGCAATAAAACTAAAAATAAAGAAGTAAGGCGGCTCAAATTACCAATAAATCAGGCACCTGCGATGATCTTTGTGTAAAGATCCTGCAATAAAAAAAAAGAACCTGTGTTAACGCATAACCTATTTTTTTTTTTCGTGTGGCTCAGTTACTAAGCACCCTCATTAACGAAGCAAAAGGCATTTTCGATCACTTCTTTGCGTTTTCTGGCTAGCCAACGTTGCGCACAATGCGTCTATTTCGAAACCTCCAGAAATATATGGACTTCCTCTGCGTAATATATATTTCTTGATAAGCAGCCTATATTTATTCTGGCACCATCGCAGCAACCGAGTAGTCGAAAGGCACTGTAGACCACGAGAAATTGCACCCGAAATAAACTTCCAGGAAGGGAACTGAGCTAATGCTCGGCTTCCAATATAAAGGTTTCGTAGAAGGAGAAAGCAAAGGGAACACACACAAGAACAAAGTGGCTGCTTCAAGCACCGTTATTGCGGCAGGCTTTACAGACCTGTGACGTACGGCGGAGTTGCTTTTCCTGTTTCCTCGGGGCTCTGAGCCTTCCACCAGTCACCCCATTCAAAGATAGACGAAGCCTCGGTAAAAGGAGACGCAGAAGAAAACTGAATATTAGCGTAAAGACTAATATAACAAAAGGTGCGAGCGCGTCAAATGGTGACGACATCACGGGATGATGATATTTATTGCGATAGCAATTATATGGACAGTCTCGGCTGATTTTTGCCGTCGCCGTCGCCGCCGTCATGCACCGTATATGTAATGTCTATATATATATAAAAGCCACAAAGAAAAATTATTCAGAAAAACTTTCCGACGCGCGGAACCGAACGGGCGACCTCTCGCTTTCCAAAGCGCGGCGTTAGACGGTTACGCCACCAACAGTACCGTCTTTCAGCCTGCTATCGGCGAGCTATTTATATACACCACTTCCTTCAGCATGCTTTCCAGGTCACCACATAGATGGCGCGATGTTGCGCGCTTTAAAGATCGTCGCCCCGCTCCTGCGAACGCCGTTGCTCTTCGCCCTACAGGGCGTGGTCGACTTCGTGCGCTTATCTCGAGGAAAGAAGGGGTGGCCAGGGGGAGGGGGTAGAGCAGGTGGAGCGGGTGGAGCGGGCGGTTGTATGTCTTGTGCTTTCCCCGCGTTGTCGGCGCTGAAGTCACAGAGAGTACGAAGGTCGCTTCGCTCCCTGCAGCGGCCGCGTTTGCGAAAGGAGCGTGCTGTTCAAACAGAAACAAGTAACAACTGCGACAGTTAGTTCGCGCTCGTCCTGTGTGTACCTGTTCGTTCGTTTCGTGCGTCCTGCTTTATGTTTGAGCATTGCGCTTCAAGTGTCGAGCTGTGACGCATGATAGTTCGCGCTCGTCCCGTGTGCCTTCTTTTCGTGCGTCCTTTGGGCTCGAGTGACGCGCTGGCAATTTCGAGCTGCTTTCCGTTCTTCGCATTATATTCCAATTTATTGCTATCGCATTCATTGCTTCGCCGTTGCGGCGAAACTGTGACTTTTTTGCATCAATCGTCACCGGCACCGCGTGACGCCAACGCCGCCAAGGTTTTTCGAGTTTTATGAGGCATTTAAGAATTTCGCCTTAGTAATTTTACGGAATTACGTATTTACCATCACTGTTTCCATTCGGCGAGCGAGTCAGCCAAACAGAATCTCAAGCGCATCATCTTCGTTGTTACTATCATCATCATCAACACCACTGCCAGCTTCTTTCATGTCCAGGCCGGGCGAAGGCTTCTCCCGACAAGCTGCAGTTCGCCCTATATTGTGCGAGCTGATTTCATTTTATCCCCGGCAATTTATCACTTTTGTCGCTCCATCTGATTTGCTGCCGTTCTGGGCTGCGTTCCCCATTTCTTCGTAACCGTCCCGTGGCGCTGACTGACCACCGCTCGTCTGTACTGTGCATCACGTGCCCAGCCCAGATACATCTATTTCGCTTGATGCATACAAGAATATTTTATTTATTTTATTTTTTTATTTAGCAATACTGTCAATCCCGTCAGGGATTTTTACAGGAGTGGGTTGAAAAGTGTCTACAAACATTATATATTCACATATTTATACAATTGCTTTGGTACGATTACAAAAGATCATGGTATAGCTGCATATTAGCGGCCGCTGTGTGTCTCCAGGCCCATTCTACCAGCCTTTGACCCCTCAATGTTACGGCTTCCATTTTCCCTTCTCTTTGAGGCTGAGTGGTCTTTTAACTTTTTCTCAAGTGCCTCGGTTATCCTCACGATTTCAGACTCATATATTAGAGCGCGCGTGTGTAATGGCGCTGTACTTTTCGCTTTAAGGACAACGGAAAATTGCAGTCGTTATTTATTAGCGCCTGGCCTATGAGCTTCATCCAGCCCATCCTTTTACTTCGGTGAATTTTCTTTTCGTGAGTAGGCTCTCCTGTTAGTAGTAGACATATGTATATATAGATATTAGTCTACCGACTTCATTGGTTGGTTTTCAATCGTGAAGTCTATCTTTCGTCGGGTTATTGAGCATTATTTTTGCCATATACATGCGCGTAAGACGTTTTTCAGGCTCTGACGACGATGCAGCAGGGAATCGACAAGCTTATTCCTCAAGTGATATGGAGAGAATGACTATTAACACGTGCAGCTCGCTCATATAGGTAATAATAGCATGTGTTCTTAGAACTCCCACTATGCGCACCAACAGAGGAACGGAGAATCTTGCCTGAAATAAGGCAGGTGGGGCGCCTGTCAGCCGAGGGAGTCAGCACTTCTCGTTAACAATCTGAGCAGCCTAAGAGGCGACCTCGCTATCGAAAATAGCTTCTCTCGCTCGGGAAAAAAAAATGAGCGCGTGAGAAATATTGATCTTGCGCGATGAATGGCTCGACAGCCGCTGCTAGTATACCGCGAACGCAATTTGTCTGCAGCATTGGAGCATAAACTTGGAAGTCATTTCTCAGAACCCCAGGTTAGCTGCGCTTCTTGAAAGCGAACCTCTCAATAACTGGCTAGAAGTATTTGCGCTAATTTATCACAGCGGGCTGGAATACCAAATTTCTAGCTTCTCTTGTATTTGTACTAAAGCGATTTATTACGGAAGCATACGTTCGACCAAAGGCGGTTAATATGGTAGTCCTCTGAGACACAGAGTAGTTGTGTTACTTTTTTGAAGGTGTTCTTGCTTATGGGAAGTCAGCATAGCATTGTGTTCGCGAAAATGAATCAGCAATCTTTTCTATTCTTTCAAAAGAATCTAATTCACTTTCTTCACGAGAAAATTCTATGGGTGTTTAGGTCTAAACACCATCCTTGAAAAGAGATGGTAGTGTGGTTTTCTACTGGGCACTTCAATGACAAATCCGCAAGTTCAGCAGGAAGAAAAGCCACGCACTTATTTTACACTCCTACCTGCATGCACAAAAAAGGCAAGTAACGTCCAAGCTTAAATTTTACCAGCATGCGTGGTCAGTTGCACTTCTGTCTCCCAGAATATGAGTGCTTTAGCGCCACAGTTTCATGGGTTCTGTTTAAAAACTATTGCGTACACAAGTCTGAGCCAATTGAAAAATAGAAAGACGAAATATATATAGATAAATAAATAAATCGCAGTTACATGAAGCCGAAAAAAGAGGTCATTGATGATGCGTAATAACCTTTATGTATGGCCTCGCGGTCTGAGCTACGTCGCCGCACAGAAGCTCCTCTGAATTAGCCCGCTGCATAGCAACGCGAGAGGCAGACATACGTTGTTCCGACTTGATTAATGGCTTACGTTTGTGCTCGTTAATTGGCCTAGCGCAGCACTGCATCGCTATATGTGCGTCGATGCTCCAACCTTAGCAAGCGCGGATGGCACTGCGACTCGACTACTGCTGTGGGGCAATTCGTGGAGCTCAGAGACGTCTGTGCATGCAGCAGGAATTTGCATAGGAAACTAAACTCGACCGAGTTTAGTCGGTATGCTGCTTAGTCTGCCGTGGTTGCGCCATTTTGTGCATTCGTGCGCTTATTTGCCACTACATGCGACAAACCGACAAACTCGTTTTGCTAGCACAGATAAATGAAGAGAAAAAGCGTGGAGAGTGGTGGCGGTTGCGGTCTTTACGAATGGAGCGCTATTAGTCGCGCATCAGTGGATATCTGCTCCCTGAATCGTGAAAGCGGAGCCGTCATCATTAACTCGACGCGGTCCACTACAAGCCTATGCAGAACGCAACAATTGGTACGATAGCTTTCGATGGCTAGTTGTACGAATAACTCAATTCATCACTATTTTAAATCGTTACTTGATCATACGGTTGGTGCGCGGATAGATAAACCAATCAGTCGCACGGACACTTCCAAGTTGTTTCGCTTAATGCTTGCGGCTGCCTCCATCAAGATGGAACTCCAGCCTCATTAGAACTTTTTCGAGAGAATCACTTCCGAAATGTTTGTGAAACTTTGTGGGGTTACTCTGTTTGATCATGTTAAGCGAATAGCGCGGGGTGTTGCGCAAACTCAATTAAACGTAACAACCAGGGCCTTCTCGCTTTGAAGGCGACGCATAGGAAGTCTATAGATAAGAGGTTTTAGGAACGCTACACGGGAAACTGTCAGGAACACCGGATATGTGGGTACCTCGCATCTTGCTCGAGGACGCGCATTCCACTCTGAGGCAAAAACCAGTCAAAAAGACGCCGGACAAGGGGAAGAAGTGACATACACAACGATTGGACTAGCAACTGTGCTTTATTAGCTGACAGCACCTCCCAGAAGAACCACGGCGCATGCGCTGATCACGTAAAATTATGAAGCCAAAACCCAAAACATGAAAAAAACAAAAGCAGAAATTGGCCTACATGACGGCCAAGAATCTACCGCCAGAGTGACAGGAACTCGCATTCCTTCTGTAGTAATGAAATGGACGTAGTGCTGACACAATCGTCACGGTGCATGTTGATATGGTATGCTTCAAGGATTTCGCGCTCCTCCTTATCCCCACCTCTACCCAAAATCTTAACATTGGAAAACAGCGGCACACAGCCACAGATCAGGCAGTGGCGGGGAAGATTGTGTGTGCCACTTCTTCCCCTTGTCCGGCGTCTTTTTGACTGGTTTTTGCCTCAGCGTCATGTAGCAACTGACCCAGACTTCGACGTTAGCGCATTCCATTTCGGGCCACGGCGACCACATTTCGATGGAGGCGAAATGCATAAATACCGATGTACTTGGGTTTACGTGTACGTTAAAGAACCTGAGGTGGTCAAAATTATTCCCGGACTTCCCACTACGGCATGACTCGTAATCACTGCGCGGTTCTGACACGTAAAACTTCATAAATTATTATTTTTCAGCAACATTCCGAGGTAGCGCGACAGTTGGCTAGGTCCGAATTTAAAAGCTTTTTTTTTTCAAGTGATTGTTGGCATTAGCTGCGCATTCACCTATACGGGCACAACATCAAGATTAGATGCGATGTCATACAATTTGTTGTGGTGTAAATGTTTTTAGTTGGCTACGTTGCCTGGGGTTGGTTTCTCAAAGCCTATTCTTCGTATGTGCGTTGCCCCCTACGGCCAGCTATCTTCATGATAAATGCTATCCAAATGGCATTTGCCTAAAACGGACAGTTTTACGCGACGTTCACATTGGGGAATTCGATGTCTATAGCGAGCTGAACTCTCGAAATCCCGCTTCGTTCACATTGCTTGACCGCCACGGTGCCAGAACGAGTCACAATAGAGCTATCTACCGCGTAAAGCGCCAACCGCTTAGCAACCGCGGTATATCCCTTATATTCCCGTGGCTGACGCAATTATCTCCGTTCAGGTAGAGCATGAATGTGTCTGTTTTGTGCCTTTGCGTCACTGCGATGTGGCATTGGTTACAAGCACTGTGATATTTGTTTGAATTTCCGACTCGCGCTTCGTCAGGGCCGCGGTGAGGAAATCCGGCAGCCGCAAAAATTGCCCGTACAGATAGCTCATACCAGTACAGATAACTCAGGGCTTGTCGTAGGGCGGATAAATTAACATATATTTGGGAAGGGGTTGCAAGCACATGAAAGGAACGAGATGGAACGCTTCCCCAGGGAGTTGCACCTAGTTGTTAGGCGCTGAGAAAAACGTTAATTCAGACTTGCAGGAGAATAGCCCTTTACGAAGGCGATACCTCCTGGACGGATATCTGGCCACACCGGCGTTGGAACTACGTCTTTTGCGTATATGGCAGGACACACGTAGAAAGCGAGAAACAATGGAAGAGGATGATGCGTGTGAATGAGCGTGAAGTAGGTTCTTGTTAGCTTGAGAAAGGGCCACTGATGCATAGCCTCGGAACACCCAAACGAGAACACTCTTAGCGCACTCTATGCGCAGCGTACTCCGGTTCATACATGACGCAAAGGTGACCAGAAAGGAAGTAGGTAAAGGGCACTTGTGAAATATTGACCAGCAAGATCAGTTAGTTATCGACAGCCCATGAGCTGAATTATTCGCTCGAGCAAACGACAATAGCGAGAACAATCGAGCCGTTCGTTGGCAATGTGACGCGACGCCAGCCATTTCGGTGATCAACCGCTCTACTGGTTCTGCGCCCGCCTCGATGGTCTAGTGGTTATGGCGCTCAGCTGCTGAACCTAAGGTCGCCGGATCCAATCCTTGCCGTTGCAGCAGCATTTCAATGGAGACAAAATGCTGGATGCCCGTGTACTTCGATTTAGGTGCTCTTGAAAGAACCCCAGGTAATCAACATTTCTGGAGCCCTCCACTAAGGTATCCCTCATAATCATATAGTATTTTGAGACGTAAAACCCGAACAATTATTATTATTATGATATTTTTTCGAACTGCCTCAGAAATGGCTTTATCGACTGTCACACCGAGAACACCATGTTTCTTCTGTAGTACACGAGTGAATAGGTTATTTTGCTCTCCAGACAAAAAAAGCGAAAGTGCAATCGGGTTACAGCTGACACAAAACCGCCACGAAAGTGAGGATGAGTGCAAAGCAAACAGGCTACCGTTGTGAGAGAAGCAAACGACAAGAAGTTTGAGACAAATGCGAAGCTTATGCTTTGTGGAGTATTCAGCTGGGAAACGCTTTGGCGGCGATTCAAACACAGCTCTAACTTGTGTGCCAGCTCCAGAAGAAGCCCCGCGAACGAGCGCCAAGCATATCTGCCGGAAAGCTTCTTCGGCACAGATTTCCTTGCTCTATTGCCTCCCGCGATTCTTCCATAGGAGAAAAAGCTCGCTGACGTCGCCTTCTTTAAATGGCGGGGAAATGCTTTTTCGTTAATACTATAGCTGCCTCGGCTTCATGTGCAATGTTTATGTGCCGAGGGAAAACGCTCGGAAAGGAACGAGGAGAAGTAGGGGCGTCGCCCGACTGCATCCCTGATTATTCTCATAAAGTTCGCAACTGTGTTTGCGATGTTGTAGGCTAGTACCATGTCATCGTTGCCAAAACGCCACTAAACCGATCTGTTCGCGTAGTCCTCCCATTTGCAAAGTTTTATGTCTCTCTATATAAGGGCGTGTCGCTTCGCTGCAGATAATAAACCATAAGGTTAATGTTGCGAGCTAAGCAGCTGCTTTCCTCGCTTTCTAGATATTCCGCGTACATACCTTAGACTTTTCTCTGTGTGCACATAAGAAGTGACGCATGTTGCTTTTCTGTACATATCGGGCTGCTTTACGATGCCTATCTCAAAAGCTTTTTGCTTGATTAAACCAATTCTTTGTTGTATCTTACTGATTTCTATATTCTGACATGAAAGCAAGCGACGATGACCGAAAAGGGAGCACTTGTGATCTATCGGGAAATGAAGCCAAACTTTTTTTTTTAATTTTTATATGAGTAAAAGCAATATTTGCCCTTTGTGCATGAGATAAGACGAATATTGATTTTGAATATCCTTTCTTCCTTGGACGCTCTAATGTCATTACGTTGTGAAGGCGATTTAAAATTGCTCACATAATTATGCTTCGGTGTGGATGCAAAGTACCGGTTGTGGAACTCGTAGACCTCAAAAATTAACAAAAGAGTAAGAGACTAAGTGACGAGCGTGTTTCTAGAGCTTCGAATTATTTTTCCTTACTTGGGTTTATTTGCCATGCGTACAATGCCCTGTGTACAGGGGATTTTCGATGTTTAGAGCCATCAAAATGCAGCCTCAGCTGCCGATATTTGATCGCCTAAACCAGTCCCATGGTGGCTCCAGCATATAATACATATATATATATATATATATATATATATATATATATATATATATATATATATATATAATATATATATATATATATATATATATATATATATATATATATATATATATATATATATATATATATATATATATATATATATATATATATATATATATATATATATATATATACATAGTTTCCCGCATATTTTACAAGGCCGCCCGTTCAGAATGTTTATAACGAGAGCTGAGAACCACCCACAATCATTAATGTAACGTTCTAAAATATCAGGAATATGCACATGTATGAATATATGTCACGCTAAATTCAGGCCACCAGCACCACCAGCTAAGTACCCTCCGCGCAGGCCGTTCTAGCAAACTGCGCATCAGTTTAAACCGCCCCTATATGTTTCAGTGAAGAGCGTAACACCGCAGAGAAATATAAAGTAATACAGACATAATAGCGTCGGTTACCATACCCGGATGTTTTCAGCCGCACATCGCGGCACTGCTCGCATATAAGCCCGCAGAATTTTGACGCGCAGCCTCCTATACCTAAATAGATGCAGAGTGCAGTCGCAACATGCGGGTCGTTTTTCAGCGGCGCGTACCTTTTTAACGGTGGGAGAAATATGCGCGTTGATTCTACCGCCTCTTATAGAGTACAGGGCATTCGGGCCCACGTGTACGAGCACTGTAAATCGTGCATCATTTATTAACTCGTCATCCCCCACTGTGCCAAACTTCTTTTTTTTTTTAAGACGATAGTCTTTCTTGGGGAACTTAAACGCAGAAATTTTGGTCTGTCTTTCTGTCTGTCTTTCTGTTTGTCGGCACGTCCCTCTATTCAGCCATTCGGCCAAAGTTGAACCATTTGTCCAAGGGCCAGCCGTCTTGAACTGGTATGGCTGTTCATACTTGTGAACGTTGTCGATCAAAAAGTAAATATCATGCATATCTGAGGTGCAACATCACTAGGTAAGTATTAGATGGCGTGTTCCTTTTGTAGAAAATGCATACATACGTAATTTTAAGGATCCTAGTTTCTTAAGCTGCGCTGAAAATGCATAAGAATGGAAGCTTGAGCGAGTTGGTATGCGTTCATCTTTGTTGAAACAGCGCTCACTAGACGACGACGAAGTAAAAGAAGGCACGGGACAGGCGCTGCCTGTCGTGTGCCTTCTTTTACTTGGTCGTTGTCTAGTGAGCGCTGTTTCAACAAAGCTGAAAATGCGACTGCGCTGAAATTTGCCTTCCTCCGTGCCCTTCGCACGAGCTCATTGTTGTGTTTCGGTTTCGGTTCTGTATTGCACTGTACGAATGCCATGGGTTGGTGTTGAAAAACTTTAGTTTTGAGAAGGCCAAGAAGGTGAAAAAAAATATTTAAAAATGAAAAAGCAGCGTTGTGGGCGGCCTTCAGGCTGCCGGTTGTGGGCGCCGCTCTGGCGTTCCTGTTTTTTGCAGTGTAGGTTCCAGCATCGCGCACACACGCTATCACGATGATGTCTGAGCACATACGGACACATTTTTTCACTCTAGTTTATAATGGACGCTGGCAACCATTTCTTATTTATACTAGAGTCGGAGCAGCCGCAGAGACTCTCAAAGCCCACTATCATAGCTCGTTACGGCAATGAGGGTTTGTTTGTGTACAATATGGTAGAAAATAAACGCCGCATTTATGAGAGAGAGAGAGAGAGATGAAAAAAGCAAGGCCGGGAGGTTAACCAGATATTAGCATCTGGTTTGCTACCCAGCACTGGGGAGGGGAAATAGGGGCAAGAAAGAGGGTTAGAGAGAGAGGGAGAGGGGAAAAAAGAGGAGAGAAAAAAAACGCACGTAAACACACAAGATAAAAAAAACACACAGGGACGAAGTCCTTTTTACAATCGTTCAAAAAGGCCGGTAGATCGCAAGAAGCGCAGTAGCGCTTGCATGGCCTTCTTCTCTGACGTTGCGTCTTGTCGATGGCGTAGAATTCTTTCCTCCGACAAAGGTCGGTCGTCCAGCTTGTTCAGCGCGTTGCAAAGAGATAGTCGCTGTGCACTGTACATTGGGCAGTCGCAAAAAATATGTCGAATTGTTTCTGCGTTTCCACAGTGGTCACAGGCTGCGGTGTCGGCCATCCCAATGCGGAAAGCCGCATTTAGGAAGTGCATGGTACAGGCATGGGAACAGTGTGCGTCGGTGTCAGCCGGCTTTCCACAGCATTCACTGCGCACAGCGCCTTCGAAATCCAAGGATATTCCAAATATTGAGATGGGATGGCAGGAATACATATTTTCACATACTTTAATTCTGAAGCTTGGATGTAATGTCTTTCTAAATACAATCTTTTCCGTCTTATTACGGACACTAAGTAGATATCCAACAAATAAAAATAATCAATATCGCTGTGACAACAAGGCAGTAAAAATAAATATTCAAATATGACAATGTCACATCTTTTGATGTGGAATGTTGCTGTATATTTGAGGATGACAATGAAATTTTGAAGCCCATGCACAATGTGTAAACACTACAAGATACAGGCATGCTTTGTTGTATTGGAACTCTTGTGGTAATGAGTTTATACTTTGAACGATAACACCTGATGTGCAAAAAGAAAAAGCCGGCAGATCCCACGCATTGTGGGAATCGATGTAATGCGAAGCAGCCAGCAAAGAGCTGCACACATCGTCTTGTATGTCATTGAGGAAAATGCGTGTCATGGTTTTCATGTTAACTCCTATTATTTATGTTCGTCACACAGTAACGTCGCGCAATACCAACTTCGGGATCGATCTAGCTAAAGAAACGGCCGCCAGCGCCCCATGAGCGTGGCACGCAAGTCATGCTGTACATGACATACGTGTCATGACTTTCATGTTAACTCGTGTTATTTATGTTCCTGAGACGGTCACGTCGCAAGATACCAATTTTGGTGGATATCAAGCTAGCGAACGGCCGCCAGCACCCCATGAGCGTGGCACGTAAATCATGCTGTACATGACATGCGTGTTATGATTTTCATGTTAACTCGAGTTTTTATGTTCGTCACACAGTCACGTCGCGCAATACCAATTCCCGGGTAGATCAAGCTAGCGAAACGGCCGCCAGCGCGCCATGATCGTGGCACGTAAGTCATGCTGTACATGACATGCGTGTCATGATTGTCATGTTAACTCGTGTTTTTATGTTCGTCACACAGTCACGTCGCGCAATACCAATTTCGTGGTAGATCAAGCTAGCGAAACGGCCGCCAGCGCTCCATGAGCGTGGCACGGAAGTCATGCTGTACATGACATGCGTGTCATGATTTTCATGTTAACTCGAGTTTTTATGTTCGTCACACAGTCACGTCGCGCAATACCAATTTCGGGGTAGATCAAGCTAGCGAAACTGCCGCCAGCGCTCCATGAGCGTGGCACGTAAGTCATGCTGTGCATGACATGCGTGTCATGATTTTCATGTTAACTCGTCTTACTTATGTTCATTACACAGTCACGTCACAAGATACCAATTTTGGTGTATATCAAGCTAGCGAAACTGCCGCCAGCGCTCCATGAGCGTGGCACGTAAGTCATGCTGTACATGACATGCGTGTCATGATTTTCATGTTAACTCGAGTTTTTATGTTCGTCACACAGTCAGGTCGCGCAATACCAATTTCGGGGTAGATCAAGCTAGCGAAACTGCCGCCAGCGCCCCGTGAGCGTGCCACGTAAGTCATGCTGTACATGACATGCGTGCCTTGATTTTCGTGTTATCTCGTGTTATTTATGTTCGTTACACGGTCACATCGCCAGATACCAATTTTGGTGTATATAAAGCTAGCGAAACGGCCGCCAGCACCCCATGAGCGTGGCACGTAAATCATGCTGTACATGACATGCGTGTCATGATTTTCATGTTAACTCGAGTTTTTATGTTCGTCACACAGTCACGTCGCAAGATACCAATTTTGGTGTATATCAAACTAGCGAAACGGCCACCAGCGCACCATGAGCGTAGCATGTAAATCATGCTGTACATGACATGCGTGTCAAGATTTTCATGTTATGACTTGTCATTTATGTTCGTCATACAGTAATGTTACGCCATAGCAATTTTGGTGCACATTCGATGAACCCAGCGACCAGGAGGGCACAAAGTCGTAGGCGGCTAGATAGATAGATAGATAGATAGATAGATAGATAGATAGATAGATAGATAGATAGATAGATAGATAGATAGATAGATAGATAGATAGATAGATAGATAGATAGATAGATAGATAGATAGATAGATAGATAGATAGATAGATAGATAGATAGATAGATAGATAGATAGATAGATAGATAGATAGATAGATAGATAGATAGATACGCTCAAAGTCGCAGAAGTTCGCTAAGAAATGCTTCGCATTTAATATTTACCTCATTACGCAGTATGCTTGTGATATATCAAACACCATAGACATGTTAACACGCTTTTCACGGTTTCTTTGCTTTGTTCCAGTTCGGTGCTCCTCTAAGTTATTAGGAACCTGCTAAAGATGAGTACATGTAGGTTGACGTTTAATAATCGTATTCTCATATCTTAGTATTGTTCCATGTTTGTATTGCTTACTTGTTAACATAAAATTGAACAATTCACTACCGCTTGATATACTCATGCTATTATACCAAGCGGTCATTAAGGGTGCTAACCCTTAATGATCGCCTAATTGCTGTCGTTAAGGGTGCTAACGTGTAAATACATATTTCATTTTTGAATTCTTCGTTGTCCGTGTGGCAACCTATGAATACATTGAACTTGTTCAACATTTTTTAAGGTTATTTCGTTTGTCTTACTGATTTAAGATTAACAGTGTAAACTTAACCGAGCACTGGTGATTCCGAGAGATAGAACATGCATGCCCGATCGATATTTTTCTTTTGCCTGATTTATTTATATGTTATGTGGGCATATTCAAAGTGCACGGGACCGAAAATTTTACATCCAGAAAGCGATCCTAGCGCGCCAGAAAAATAAGTTAGCGGCGCGGGCGTCCTGTGTTTTCTTACCGCAATATTTTCCGATTTCACGGCCGCATATAACGCGAACTATTAACGTTGTATTGAAAATTTTTTCTGACGGCTTTTATACGCATCACTCTCAATTACATGCATGTTTTTTTTTTCATGTTTTCCTCAAAACAGAAAAAAGAATTTTCAGAAATGGCAAACATGACCCAAATCAAAAAAAGTTTTCCAACTTTGACGCGCCTTTTAGCGTGTCTTCTTTCACACAGAATCTTGGAAAAAGTGTCAAGTACAGACGAAAGGCTTCAAAATATTCAAGATACATACACTGCTACCGAGTTTATAGACAGAAGTCAAAGAACGCGGTCTGTGGCGTTTCCACACGCTCCAGGCTACGCTGCTACGTAGAGGAAATTGCGTTACCTTCCACTTCTACAACTGCAGTAATTTAATCTTTCTGACGGAGTTTTTGTTAATGGGAATTAATGTAAGCCAAGTACAAACAAAACTCAAATGAGTAATGGATACAGCACTGAAGTCCGATTTCTCCGCCCATTATTTTTTTAAACAAGCCACCTCAGCAGATAAACTAGTGGTCTTCAAAGAACACTCTTATATTTGAGTCGAAAGACAGAGGAATTAGACTGATACTTTAACAAAGTCCTAACAGCGAGGGCAGTTTCCGCAAGCCTCAACATGCATTCGAGGTGCGGGTACAAGTCGTAAGGAGGGCCCCGACAGCCTTAAGTTGACAGCAGAGAGGAAACTAATTTGTGCCGGACAAAGTTAGAGTGTAGGTTGGCTAAACTGCTGCAGAGCACCTGGGTCCTATGTTTAGTATATGGAAGTTTATGCGTAGACAAACTTACGTGCCCTGACATTGCAACTGGAGCATTTTTCAAGCCCCGGTTCCTTTAAGGCACCACTAAAAAATACTCAGAGGACGCAGAGACCCCAAAGGTACGGACACAGTTATTAGTGATTCAAAACAGGCCACCCTTGCGGTAAGTAATTAGCTAACAGGCACTAAGGCCTTTGGCGAAGGCAATGTTGGAACGAGTGCGTTATTACTGATTTTTTATTCATTTACCCTGCAGCTTTCTTCCATTTCCTCTTTCTATCCAATGATCGTACGGTGCTCCAGTTTAATTTTTTTTAACCAGTCGAATTGCTCAATACGCTAAAAGATAGAAGATGTTGTGTCATCTGAGGATACTTTTTTATACCTGATATGCCGTTCTAGGGCTTAGACGCTTCGGTTGTCAGTATCTGGTCATTCCGTGTTTCTCAGTGTGTAAAAAAAAATGAATTCCGTCTTCGTTGTGATTGCAGTACCAGTAACTATTTTCTTCATTACAAAGAAAATTTTACAAGATAACGAGGTTAATTCAAACAAAATTATGTTCGCAGTTACTATAAATAATTTCTCGCTCTCATTTCTCTGAAAATTTGTATTTCAAATTTCATATCAACCTTGTCGCTGCAAGCAAGATTGGAGTTAGATGTAAATAAAAGAACAGCGTGCGATCAACGCTTACTTTTTTAGCACACTCGTCGGAACAGAGCTATGGTGTGATTAAGAGCTGAAAAAAATTTTTTTTGCGTAACCTACCCCCCCCCCCCCCCCACGCAGCAGACCAGTGTAGACCCTTAGGAAGGTTTTACCGTGTCTATAACTAACACCATTAAACCTACGAAAAGGCATTTTCACAAATCAAAATTCCCATATCATGGGGGGGGGGGGGGTTGCCAAGCATATAAGCCCCGGTTTTTACCGAAAAAGAGTGAAATACTAATATTACCAATCCGTAAACACTTAGTCTCTGACTGCATCAGCATAGGAGGCGTACATACGCGTCCAACCATGCACATATCATAGCTCACATCGACCATTCGGTATGTCTAGCCCTGTTATCTTGAGCCGCCGTACAGTACCGGTGGTGATATCCTTGTTCCGCATAATTGAATAGTAAACACTTACAGAATACTTGGAAGTTCATAGTATGCTTTGTAGATCGCCCTAGAAGAGGCACCTGTTAATTGAAAAACGCCTAATATTCAACGGCTTTTTAATCAGCGAGTCCCAGCTATCACGTGATACTCTGTCGTATGTGGCACAGGTGTTTCGGTTACCCATAACAGCTTAGTTCCTAAAGTGTGTTTTAGCTGAAACATTAACCCTTCCGCAAACCAAAAGACTATTTCAAAAAGCAAAACAACCTTACACCTACGTTTTGGCAAATTCTTGTTAGGCAAAAATGTGTTTCCCTTGCTTGAAATAGCTTTAAGTGTGCAAAGTGGTAAAGACAACAATAAAAATTCAGCTCTTGCCAACAAGAAGTGTTACACAAAGGAGGGAGCCATGGCTCTACAAATATGCGGATAACATTAGAAATTGTCATGTTTCTACGCAATGTATGGCTAGGAGTAAAATATAAAATTTCTTGGGAAGCCATCATTCACATATGCGGCGCTCACAGTTACATTTGTTAGGCGTAGTTGCATGTTTTATCTTCAAGGTATGTCAACATCTTCGGCCGTGTTCAACAAATAACTTTCAAAATGTGACCCGCAGAATTTGTTTGACAGTTTTATTTGCAGCTGCTCACTGCATGCTTTGTCGTTTCTACAAATAAACTGTCATTTAAAGCCCTTCTAAACAGACATGGTCTACAGAAGAATTGATAGATGGGCTAGTTGGTGATAGTTCTTGAACATCCTGAAAACAACGCAAAAACGACACGGACAAGAGAAGACAAAGGGACACATCGCACCGGCGGTGCATCCCTCTATCTAAATTTCAGGATATTCAAGAGACGTGATCTAGAGCACGTAATACCGATAAAAGTCGAAGGTTGCAACATTTTCCGGGAGGTAGAAGGCGCTGCATATCACATGTACCAGTTAACAGTACATAACAAATACATAAGAAAAAGCGACTAAATGTAACAGTTAGCGAGCAAAACCAAGCATTGAATCAATGAAGCAGACAGAATATGTCCATATACGCGCACCCACCCAAACTCAACTGCAGATGACGAAATCTTCCGTAGCTAAAGATACTGGTGATAATGATAGGACACAGGATCTCTACATAAAATTTCCGTTTCATAAACGACAAACAAGAAGAAAATACTGCTGCATAAAAATGTCATACGAATGAAAGTTCCGAGGATTGGAAAAATGCAGACAAGCGTAGGTTTAGAATGCAAATGAAAGCATGCGAAGCTGTTTCACTAAGAGCAGCAAAATGCCATTTTGAGCACGTATATAAGAAGGTCAGAAATAAGCCCTAGGAGCTGGAATAATCAAATATTTTTGCAGCTCGCGCTGAACGAGCCGTTTCGGCAACGTGAAAACAAAACAAAGAGGACTGCCTGAGGAGAAGTGTTTGCATAGGAAACGAGTCATAATCATAAAGGTTATATATAAAGGAAATTTTTTGAAAGAAATGTACAAAAGAAATCGGCAGCTGAACAAAGTACGTCATTGTTACTCAGGCGCAGAAAATTTGCAGACTGTATTACTCAATTATATTTCTAGTGCTCAGATTATGATGTTTCAGTGCACCTTTGTATGAGATGAGAAAGTGGAGGTGGAGAGCTGGGAGAAAGCGTACTGAAATCCAGTAGGGCGTAAGGTTACGAGTGAATTTTCTTCTTGATGTCATTGCCTTCTTTATAGTTCAGTGTTTTCAATGTCAGCTTAAAGAGAGTGAATGCGAATGCATGTAGAAATATATGCGCTTTTCGCCACTAGGTTTTACATTTCATTCTATAGCGCACTCTATTACGTTTGTTCTGCATGATCCTAAATCCTAGGTAAAATGTTATGTTGTACTCCGTTGCAAATTATGATACACGATTTGTCCCGCAAAGAAAGGGCTTTCGTTGAATAAATTTATAAGTACGCGACTGAGCTGTCGAAGATAATTGTATTGTTATTGAGTATTGTCATATACTGTCAGTAGAGAGACGGTGTGATTGTCGTACATCAACCGCATAAATGACTTATCTAGTGGGCAACAAAGATATTGATAATGATGCTTGTAGAGACGGGTAAGGAATACAGGGCTTGTTCTGGAATAAGAGCTATCTGCAAGCGAGTGAGCAAGCAAGTTTCGCCTCCTTCCTTTTCCTTGCTTCATCAGCTCTGCACCAATTACTTTCCGTATATTCTTCTGTTTGTACTATTGGCGTCAAATGAAACGCGATCAGCGGCAAGTATTAGCAATGGTATAGTGCACGCCTTCCACTCATCACCATTGACAGGTACGCACGTCAGGTTTGACAGCACTGCGCCATGCCACTCTAGTACGATATTTTCGCTTGTGCTCTAGTTCCGATACTTGAAAGGGAGAACATAAATATACAAGAAAGCAATACTGAAATAACCAAAAGAGTTCTGCATGCCCACGCGGGCCGCAATTATGTCCATATCTGAACCGGAACACAAGCGAAAATTTCGCAATATTGTCACGTGGTGGTGACGTTGACGAAGGCAGCAGTCGGTGTGCTCAACACGAACATCTTTATTTGGGTGAACTTGTGCCCGGAAAATGAAAAGCTAACGTACAAGCGATTCACGCTGTACACAGATAGCGGCTAGAACAGTAGACGGCTGTCGAGTAATCTGATCTGCGGCATTTACACTTACGGCATTGAACACTCAAGTCACATCGCTGGTAGCCGCACTAGTTCCAGAATAAACTCAAGTGTTCGCGTTTGCGCACTCAAGCCTATCGGACGATTCTAAAATAATCTGGAAGGTTCCCAGATATTCGCGCGCAGTTTGCGAAATGTAGTAGCTATATGTGTAATGGACCGATTACATAAAAATACAAACATGAGCGAGCGTGGCATTGCGCCCCTCTTGAAAAGCATCGTCCCGATGCTTAAAAGAGCAAATGGAAAAGGGGGGGGGTGCATACACGAAGAAAGAACAAATAATGAAGAAAGCAAAAAGTAGAGTTCGCAGGTTTGCTAACGCGTGTAAAGCGGTTTAAGGTGCAACACATGGACGACTTGAGGTCGTGTCCGGCGGCGCTGACAGTCTGTAATACCGTCCGGGATGACCTCGTGGTCCAAAGAGCCGAGACGTCGAAGCACAATGTATGGGCCGAAGTATCGCCAAAGAAGTTTCTCGCTGAGTCTACATCGGCGTATCATTATCCAGACCCCCACAGGTTCGCCGGAATGGTATTCCGCGAAGCGTCGCCGAAAATTGTAACTGCAGCCGTCGGTCGTCTGCTTATTCTTGATGCGTAAGCGCTTGAGCTATCGGGCTTCTTCGGCGCACTGAACTTAGAGCGCAACGTCCACGTCGTCCTCGTCACTGACGGTAGGCAGCATGGCGTCAAGTGGCGTCGAGGAGCTCTTTCCGTAAACCAGCTTGAACGGCGTCACGTGTGCTGTTTCTGGCACTGCCGTGTTTTAAGCGAATTTTAGTGCGATAGCAATTATATGGACAGTCTCGGCTGAATTTTGCTGTCGCCGTCGCCGCCGTCATGCACCGTATATGTATAAGTATGTATATATATGTAAAAGCCCCAAAGAAAAATAATTCAAAAAAATGCTTCCGAAGCACGTAATCGAACCAGGGACCTCTTGCTCCGCAGCGAGTGGCGCTAACCACTACGCCACGAAACGCAGGTCGTCCGCGTAGCTAACGGCGAGCGTTATATACACACCCTTTACCGCTGGATGGACTCAGAGACGGCAGGCGCTTATAAGCGTTTCTTCATTACCAGCGAGATGGCGCTAGGAGCGCGATGGGCGCATTGAAAAGTCGTCGGCGAGCTCGCTCGCTTCTTCTTATATTTGCGCAGGGAGAACCTTGCCCTTCCGCTGTCTGCTCGCGTCGTTTTCTCGTGGTGAGGGGAAGAGGGATGTTTCACGCTTTCACCGTGATGTCCGCGCTCATGTTACGGAGCGTACGAAAGGGTCCTTGAAGGTAGCTAGCCAAAACAAGGCGTGACGGTCGCTCGCAACTTTGAAGGGCCTGCTGTAGGCGTAGGGGTGAAACTTTGACGTAGCCCAGATGACGGCAAGGCAATCATTTTCTCTTGTGGAATAGTTGGCTTTAGCCTTGAATAGCTACAGGCTTACATAACTGATAACCCTTTCCAGTCTGTCAGTCATCTGAACAAGGGTGGCGCCGAGTCCTACGCTGCTTGTGCCGATGTTTATTTCCGTATCGGCGTATTGGTTGAATGCGCAACTATCAGATGCGTTTCCAGGCGTCGTTTCATTTATTGAAATGCCTCGACTTACGCCGTATCCCACTTTAAACTCGACGTCCGTCTTGGTCATCTTAATAAGAGGCTCGGTGATGCGTGCAAAGTTGTTGATAAACCGCTTGTAATAGGCGCATGAGCTGAGAAATCCACGCAGAGCCTTCTTTTCGGTGGGTGGCGGGAATGCAGTGATGGCGGCTGTGTTCTGCGGGTCAGGGCGGACTCCAGAGTTGCTGATGACGTGTCCTAAGAAGAGGAGCTGTTCGTACGGAATCGGCACGCGAATCGGCTCGTACGCAAATCGGCAACCCTGATCGCTCTCGATGACGCATTCGATGTCTTCAGATTTTTCGGTCCCGACAGAAATTATGACGCTGTAGCGATGAGCAATGGTCACTTGACCTTCGAGGACCTTCAGGGCATGGTGACATGTCTTCGTATCCAGGGGTGCCGCTTTGTCTAATGATAGAGTTATCGACTTGTTTCTGAAGTCGCTGACGGCGCCGGGTTGGTTTCAGAAGTCCATGTGAAGTATGACATCCCTGGAGCAATGTTGCAGGATTACGAAGCTCACACGATTATTGATGTTGACTCTTGCTATGCAGACTCCAGACGGCGTTATTAGATTGCATTCAGTGGTCCGGATTTTGGAGCCTTCCGAGGTGGTCCTAACATTCTTCAACTTCGCCACGAATGGCCCGACGACGGAATAGTCGGTTCCAGTGTCGATGAGAAAGGTGAAATTGCGGCCGTCGGTGAAAACGTCGAGGTCGCTAGTTCGTCGTCTTGCGTTTCGGTTAGGTCGCAGAATCGGATCACGGCTACGTCGGCTTGTTCCCCTGCTTTTACGGTGTGGCCTGAGGTCTTCTTCCGGCCTTGAAGTTTCGTCGTCAGGGCTCCGTTCGGCTGGCGGAGTGTTCTTAAGATTTTGTCCGGGCGTCATCGGCCGGGGAGGATCTTCGTTATTTCGTCGCATAGCAGCCGTATCTCCATCTGCTGAGCTTAGTTTTAACACAAAAGTGTTTTATGCCGGGGTCCACCAATGTTTTCATGACGTATTTCCGTCACGGAAATACGTCAGCAAAATGAATGCCATCAAATGGCAATGAATAGAAACTGTAAGAAAAAGCTCCGTTGACAGGAGTCGAACCCATGACCTCTCGGTCCGCGACGATGGCTGGCGGGCGTTTAGCCCACTAAGCCACCGCCAAACACAGAGCGGAGGATACATGAACGCACTTTTATCTTTCACACTTTCCTCTCGCAGGACTCTTGCACGGATGGATGGATGGATGCTATGAGCGTCCACTTTATAACGGGGTAGTGACATGTGTCCAACCAGGCTCGAACAAAAAAAAAAAAAGCACCGTTGCTGCAACCGTCCCATTCGGTGCGTTTCCAATAGAAGTGTAATTCCGTTTAACGCATCGCGATGTGGTGGCTTTAGCGCTAGCTTCACTCATAGCATCCATCCATATCGAAAAATAGCTCTCCGACGCTCGCCTGGCTGTCGCGCCGCGTTCCCCGCTCACCCTGGGAGAATTAACTGCCAGGCTATAGGGAAGACACGACGCGCGTAGCGTTTCTCTTCGCGTTCACGACGCTTTGGATGATAGCATATCGAGCATCAGTGTTTATTATATGCTTGTTATTGCCATATTTGCGTGGCATTCACCATATGCGGTGTCCACGTATATGTTAAGAACTTCAGCTACCGCAAACGTTAAATCATGATCATGGGCGTTAGTCGTCGGTACGGAGATGTGCCACTAGGCGTCAACGTGAGGGCGTCCACATCAGGCGGTGCTACATCTTCCAAACAACAATAGATATTATACAAGCTATGATAAACCAATGCACTAAAGCAATAAACTATTCTGTGACGGCACGTTTCACTTTCATGTTATACCGATTCCTATGACACAGGGATCAACCATCTTTTTTCCGATAAGAACTCGCGGATCAGCCCCGGGTGAGGCCGGTGCACTGCTGGCATTTTGGTGAGGTGTAGCGGCCTGCTGACGGGGGGGGGGGGAAGGGGGGGAAGCCGTCGGGGTTCCCCCTGCGCTCATGCGAGGTAGTCCGCTATGTGGCATGGTCTTTCACCCCGCTCTGGACGTTGCGTGTCGATGGTGAAACCACGCAGTCCCATGTATCGCTACTGGCAATGGCGGCACGTTTGACCAGCTTCTCCGCAGTGGGGGCAGAGTGGGCGGTGGTCAGGGGCACGCCAAACGTCAGTCGTTTTCGGTGCGTAACGCCGGTCTACAGTGGAGCGTGAAGGCGTTGGTGGTGGCGGTGGTGTATCGCGACGGAACTAGCGGCGCGGCGTCTTCACGTAGACGCGGAGAGGGAGCATGACGACGGATTGCGGCAGCATAGCTCAGTGAGACAGCGGTCGTTCGGAAGTTCCGAGCGATTGCCGGACTTTCTCACGAACTACGTCAGGGATAGAATCCACATGAGTTAGGATCTGGGGAAGATCTTCTGCAGCTCCTCACGCACGACCGCTCTGATCGTGTCGCGCAGGTCGTTGGTTCCCAACGGATGAACAGCAATGTAGCTCGTGGGTATGCGGCTGCTGCATTGCCTGGCGCAGACTTCTAGAGAATTTTAGATTGTTGTGGCCTCCGAAACAAATTCCGCGGCCGTCTTCGGCGGGCAAAAAGTGCGCCAAAAAGTTCTTTCACTCCCCGCATCAGGAAGCGAACTGTTTTTTTTTTTCCTCGCACGTGATGGGGTTTGCATGGCAGAATAGGGGAGTCATTTCTTTGCTGTACATACCGCTTTTCTCGTTGGGGAGCTGTTCACAGGTCTCCAGGAGGGTTTCAGCGCTCTCTTTCCCGTTGACGCTCGTAAAGATGTTCAGGAATCCGGTGCGGAAGACGTCTCATAATGTTAGCAAGAGCTCTCGATTCTCAAACCAGGTCCTTGCGCCATCTTCAAGGGCGAAATAAATGTGGCGAAGCTTCTCGTAACAGTCCCAGCTGTTTAACGTGACCACCCGGTCGTATGCCTCCAGCCAGCTTTCTGGATCGTCATGCATCAAACATGCGGTTGCATCATGCATCAAACAAGTGGGGCTAGTTTATATATATATATATTATATATATATTGGTGCGAAAGGAATACGGAGACCCCGGTAGAATAAGAAAGAAAAAGACAGTACGGGGTTTCTTGGCTTGGCATAATATATTACTAACGTTTCATCTGGTAGAGCGATTATTGTCAAAGTCTGGTCCAGCAGACGGAATGTTGGTGGATGTACTGTGTCAAATCAACGAACGTCGTACTACCTTTTTTGTAGATCAAGACTTCATAACGTGTCTCTTATTTATGAGGTGCCTGCATCAGGGGTAAAGTAAGCCATAATTTGCGCATACCGAGCACATAACTGTCCACTCTCATTTATTTCGTTTAGCATTGCTGCTCTGAAATACAGCATCGCTCGTTGCAAAAGCAGTCCTCGATGCATATATGCAACCTCAGAAGGAAGGCGATTACCGCTTAGTAAATGCCATGGCCTATGTTAACAAACTGTGCTTACTTTTGGATTCCATTGCCAAAAGTGTCTCACGGTACGTTGCCTGTTAAAAATGTACAGGCAAAAGACGAGCTAAGATATTGCTTTTTTAAGGAGCTTACATGTCTCAAAAGGTTGAGAACCTGCCTCACTGCTCTGAAGCAAACATTATTCCCATTTGTTTAACGAGTTCGTAGCGCAGTAGAAACAAGTTCTATTTCGAACCTTCACAGATTTGTTCTTCCTTGACTGTTTGAACTTGCGCTCTTTTATGAGCTCAGGCTTTTTCAGTTCTTTCTTCCTTTATTGAAACATTTGTTCTTTATTTTTATCTTTAATCTTCATTGCGTTTTTAAAAACGTGTATCGCTACTCCAGAACACAAAAAAGGTATTCTGCAACTAGCTAACTAAGAAATCAAAAACACATGGTACAGCTGCCTAAACAATTCTGGAGTGTATTTTTTTTTTAATATTTTCTTTGCACTGGACGTAGGCTTTTGTAAAGTTAAACTGTGAGACGACTCTTACATTTGAGAGCGTCAAAAGCACCAAGGGGCGGCTCTATGTCAATATTTCCTCTGGAAAAACAGTCGGCTCCTTTCATATTGACACACCCAGCGCGCTGATAGATACACAGACACAGTAGTCAAGCTGTACCCAGTGCGAAACGCATGGACCATTAACTCCTGAAAATCTCACCGAGAGCCAAGGAGTCGGCGGCTTTGCCTGCGATACGGTCATCTAAAGAATTCTAGAAAATAACTTGCTGTATCATATCTGTTTGCGGTGTTTACGCTAACAATATTTGCAAACTCTGACTCTTTTCTAAATACAAGTGTATCGATTGCCGACTCCCAGAATCCAAAAGTAGTAGACAACAGGATGTGTGCTGCTGCTCATGAAATGTGTCAAATGCTCCTGCACGAGCACAAAAGCTTTAAGTAACTCCAGAAGAATAAAGTAAAACATTGCTCCAAACTAATTTCCTAGAAGAATAGTGCATTTATTTCACCACGCATGAGATTAACAAACTGACTTTTTCATTCGGAGGAAGCGTAAGGAAGAGCAACTAAGTAAATAAAATATTAACTAGGTCAATTACCGCTTCAGTGAGGTGAGTGGAGTGAGTGAGGTGAGTGAGTGAGTGAGTGATGAGTGAGTGAGTGAGTAGGAGTGAGTGAGTGAGTGAGTGAGGATGGTGAGTGAGTGAGTGAGTGAGTTGAGTGAGTGATGAGTGGAGTGAGTGAGTGAGTGAGTGAGTGAGTGAGTGAGTGAGTGAGTGAGTGGAGTGAGTGAGTGAGTGAGTGAGTGAGTGAGTGAGTGAGTGAGTGAGTGAGTGAGTGAGTGATGGTGAGTGAGTGACCGAATAAATAATGATAGTACAAAGCAGCCCTTGACAAGGCGAGAAACTAAAGTCGTGTATTGCCCTAAAGCAAAAACAAGTCAGCCCAATTCCTAAAGTGAGCTTACGTGCATTGCGTTTTTTGAACACAGAATGGGATAGGCATAGGGCAATGCAAGAATACGTTCAAAGAAATTAATATATGCACGAATGGGGAACAGCCCCCCCCCACCCCACAAAAAAAAAAGATAGAGTTATCGATCAGAATTTTGAGCTTGTGTGTTATAGAATTAAATCATGCTCTGTTATACTTAACCTTCTTGTTGTTCTCTGAAGGCGGCGTTTGTTAAGAAATGAACAAATAAATAGATCAACATTTCTACGCGATTTCAGCATTGGCACCAACATAGCTAAAAACACTTGATATTACGATCCTGTTCATATTCGGTGTTCTCAGTTATAAAGCCCGAACGAGACCGAGCGCATTGCATAGAAAGGGAGCAAGATAAGTTGGTTTAACTCGTAGTGTGAGCAGGTTGCAAATATTATAGCAACATTATCCTATTACACCCAAGGTACTAGCACTACAAGGATGTCAGAATAACGTGCCGTTCCGCTGCATATTCAGCCATCATGAGCTATTGTGAACGACCTACGATACTCAAAGCGCACTGTAGCACTTACAAAGGCGAGAACCTCTTGCGAGAATTATGCCTCGTAAGGGAGTCTGGGAACAATGGGTGACACAAAAGCCGAGAATGAATGGAAGCGAAAGCCGCGACCGACACACTGTGAAAGGCGTTGGCGCGAGTTTCTTGTACAAGGCGCTCATCAATAGAGCGCACTTAGCTCCCTCACAAAAGGAACGTCATGTCTTGCTGATGTCAGCAGGGGCTTTGTTAAGAAGACGGCAGCAGTGTTTCCACGGAGAGAGAGAAAAGAGCAGGGAGCTTGAATAAGAAGGCAGTGAATAGGGGTCGTAGAAACTCGGGCAGGGGAATAAAAAATGGAAATATGGCTAAATAATGAACCATCAAATAATACATAGAGTATCCGAGCTAGTATTAGCTAAGCTATTTTACCTATTTAACGCGTTTTGTGTACTTAGGCAGAAATTCTGCTTGTGGGGGAAAGGAACGGACAACCGGACGTTGTGTATGTTTCAGAAATATGTATTGTTTCGCTTGTTAGGGCTTAACTCGTGTTAGGTGTTATACCTCGTACAATGACGCCTACATTCCACCACTCGTCCCGTAGGCTCTTCCATTATTACGTTTCTTAATTCTCTGTACACCATGCGCCACTACATCCAACACAATCTTTCAAACAGAACATCGTGTTGGCAACATCTTGAGCGTTCGCGACATAAATATGAACTGAGGGGTATGGATTCATCATGAAAAAAGGTAAGCCGTGCAGACAGGTTTACAAGAGAACGGAACCAGATAACAAGAACGTGTTTAAGTTTTGTGCTGTCTGGTTCACCTTATTTGTAACCGTATTCCTTCCTTCCTTCCAGGTATCAACACACTGTTGCTTGACTCGTACCCATGTATTTCAGTTCCAACATATTTTTTTATAGTTTTGCATAGATTGAGCTTAAAATGTGCTCACTGTACTTGTCGTTCAATGTCTTTATCAAAATAGCTGCTCTGTAAAACGAAATAAGAAATTTTTGCACAAATGAGACTTCTCTTTCTTTCCTCTAAAAAAGAAGCAATGCAGAAACTGCGGCATGCGTGCACGCTTGCACACTGATGACATATTTCAGCATCTCGAATACCCGCAACGACTGAGCGTACTTCGACCGTACGCTGCATCGCGTTATGCGCATCTAAGGATAATTCCACTAACCGTATACTATACATCTTGGTGAAAATGAAGACAAAGAAGTTGCGGCTTCAAAATATTTTCCTAAGCCGATTGCCTTTCTATTCTTTCATTTATTTCAATATTTCTGGTGCATGTTGCACTTGTGACGGCGTTACCATCTTTTTTTGCCAAACGAACGAAGCGCTGTCACTGTGACCTGCGTAATACACATTGTGCGTCACCTTGAAAAATGAGCGATCAAGAACAAATATTCAAGAACACAGGTAATATAGAGCAAACATTTTTTTTTCCGCGGTTCACGGCATTGCAGTGTGTATAATAAAGCACTGCTCTCGCCTGTGAGATCCGTTTTCTGTTTCGCTACTTCCGGTAGGAGTTTTTTTTTTTTTCGACCGAACACAGCTCCACGCGACTTCCCGATGTGGTAACGTTGATGTTCCTTGCTACCGCATTCAGTTGTCACCACCCACTAACAGCTGCGCGGCGTTGACATAAAAGCCTTTCAAGATATAAATGCAGCCAGCTCCCCTTCGTGAAAGCCGTCGAAACTGTGAAGCTTATGGCCCCCTTCTTCAGGCTGTTGCGCTTTTAGTTTTTTCGAGTATTTTCTAGGTATTTATGCGTTGTACGATTGCTCTTTATTTGACACTCTATGTTAAGCTATAAGGTGGTAGCTCACGTCGGGCGGCTTCTTCCTCGGGACTGGGAGTAGCCTTAGCTTGCCTGGGAGAGCGAACGCCACATAGAACCGGCACCCGTCTTCATACTTCCTCCTCGAGCCTAATCCTACCAGACAGTTACGTTCCACTCCTACAAACAGCTTCGTTCTGACGTGCTTTCCGCCGTGCATCGTCATCGCCGCTCAGGTGCGCCTCCCATTGGCTCACCCTCTTCACCATACATCATCTTTCGCCACTTTCTCGCCTGCCCTCGCTGCTCCAAGCACGCCTGACATTGCTTTTAACCCCGCTTCCTCCCAGCATCACTCCCGTCACTGTCTCGGCTCGACATCGCATTTCCCTTTCGTAGAAACTTCACTATCACATTTCTTCACTGTCATTATCATGTCTCACCCTAGCCACACCGGAATACCTCGCCACCAGCGCTGAGCGAACACCGGCGGACGGCGAAGGGTCGACCAAGAACAGATTCGCTGCTTATAACTCCGCCGGTCGCACGCTGAGACATCTCTGACAGTTGCTTCCATAAACAGATCCTGCACCATCTTGCTGACGAAAGAAACTGCTTAATCCGCATGCCACCTTTCCGTGACATTGAAAGACGTACTATCAACATGTTTTTTTCCTGAGCACCTTTCTAGGCACTTGAGATGCTTGCGCTAGAACCCAGTGAAGCAAGAGGAATGTTGGATAAGAAAGCAGCAACGCATCTGCTGAAGTCTCGCCTTTAGCCCCGTGCCGTGCATTTCTGCCGCAGGAGATGGCTCGTGTACTGCTTTATTACTTCGCTCCAAGACACTATCAATGATTCGCTTGCATCGCATAAAGAATAACAAACGACAACTGGCGACGCTATGTGCACTCGCAGATTAATTTTTGTACGAGTATTTATAGCAATATATGTTCGCAGCGCGTGCACAGAGTCCACAGTACCTCGTAAATCATATCGATGATCTGGTTGTCCACAGGGTTTCGGAAAAAATTTAAGTCAATACCTATATTCTTCATTGCATCAATTTTCACATGGGTCACAGAAGAAATGAATTAAAGTGAATCTTTGCTCGTTAGTACTAAATAACTGTACGCTGTGATTTGTATTCAGGATGTAAACTCTGTGTTCTCACATATCTCACTTCAATTTGGCCGTTGCGACTTTAAACCACAAGTAAAAAAAATGTTGTTCGGATGAAGAAGAGAATGAAGAGCAAGAAGATGTAGAGAACGCGTGCCGGTTCACAATGACGATCATTCCTGTTTCCGGCAGACAAACTACGGCGAGGTTGAACAGCTTCGCTCTTATTGAAAACTCAGAGACACGGGTAAGCGTGCCAGCTTGGGCTTCTGTCATAGAAACTAAGCAAAAACAGCGAACTTTGGATGACCATTTTCTCTTGATGGCAAAGCAGCCACGTTCGAACATACCGGGCTACAAGTAGAGGAAATATTGTTCGTTTGGGACGGAAGGGACTATTTTTATTCTACGGCCATGCATCCTGTACAGCGGTAATGCGTACGAGCTGTACAAACTTTCCAACAATATAGCAGGAAACGTTTCATAAAGAACAAATAGAACACGCACTCTGCGTACAAGCACATCCGGCGCTGCTGACACGTCATTTGAGGAGGAGCCAGATCCCTGTATGTGTAGTGTACCCGCGTAGCCTGCAAGCTTGTTCCTTTCCAGATACCTCGCGCCCACCATGATGCGAATAAAACTTTTGGAAGTAAATGTATTCTTCACATCTCGCTTGACTTCCTGCGTTACAAACCGCAATATAAACATGCGTAGTCATACCAAACTACGTCTAAACTCAGGCTGAACCAGCACATGCTGGAAACTAAGTGAAGCTCACGAAAGCTACACCTTGATTAGTATACACAGCTACACGTTGCAGCGAGGCAGGGCTTTCTTTCAATGCAACAAAATCAAAAACACGCAGCCTCGCCATTCGCGTACTGCCTGTACCGGGCCTCGCGTGCAACGTATTCATCCTTAAGGGATTGCGATGTGCCAGCGAGTGAGACGCGCTGGGTAAATTAAGTTAGAAGCGAGACGGGGGGAACGAGGAAGCCGACGCGCGTGCTTCCGGCTTTGTGGAGGGGACATAATGAAGCAAACGCTGCATCTGACTCTGCCCGTCTTCTTGAAAATGAACCACCGCTCGTGACATAAACTGCAATTTTACAATGTAAATCAGCCATGCAGCAAAGAAAGGTCCGCAGGCGGATATGTAGGAAAAAATAAAACTAAATTTAAAGATAAAAGGACATAGAAAAAAATTACTACTTTCTTAACCGTTAGTGGAATGCCCTAATGTAATAAATAACGTGCAAAAGCCGGATTGTGCTGTTGACAATTTTGTTGCGAGTTGACAAACGCTTTTTACCACACCGTGGTGTAACCAGGTTGGTGGAGGGGGAGAGGGGGGGGGGCGGCTGATGTTTCGGACCCTTCGCCTCCCAACTCGAGTTTTTCTGACACGCATCTAGAAACAGGGAGGATACCGAGACGCACGTTGTCCTGAACGAACACTCCATTTCTTCTTTTAATGCCTGCCTACGAGCAGCCCCGTTTTCCGCCCGTTTCTTCCCTTGCCTTCTGCGTAGCACGGCGTTTCCCGCCAATGCTTTCGAGCGGTGGACTCGACAACACTCCTTCCTGTTTTTCCCTCCCTGCAAGGTAAACATGTAGCAGAGACAGGTGGCAATCGTGTATTCCAGTCGCTCACTACTGCTGCAACCCCACAAAGGAAAAATAAAAGACTAACAATTTCAGCATTATGCTGGACATGCACAGGATCATTCTGACGCCCTTCCACTTTCTGTCTATCTGTGTACGGTGGTTATAGGCGTTTCCGTGAGTAATGCATCATTAATGAGTAGGCTAATATATTATATTTACCATCCGGTAATTAAAGCAAGACTATAAAAATGCAAGAGAGCTAACAAGTGAACGAATATAGTACCTCCTTGCCCTCTCTTCTTATATTGCCTGCAACGTACGACACCGCTCACAAATATTGGAAGAAAAAAAAAAAGACGGAAGCTAGGGGGCGATATTGACGGCGTAAGCAGAATAGACAAAGAAATAAAAAAAAAACACAAGGACGGCGCATCTACAAGCGCCAGTCACGTCGTTCGCCGACTCTAGAGCTGGGTAAGCGTTGGTAATCACACCCTCGAGATATCCGAGAGCCTTCGGAACGCATGGGCGCCCGGGGATCACTTAACAGAAGTCGTATCCCGCTGAGAAGCTGTGTGACACTGTAAGCCGAAGTACGTATGCCAGAAGGCGTACAAGAAGAAGCAAAGCTGTGCTTCCCGCGCGCCGCCCTCTTGTCTGCAGGTGTTTCCCTGTTCCATGGTATGGTCCGAGCCTGCTTTGCTTCTTCGGTAAAGAAAAAAAAAGGCTTTTCTCGTGGTCGTATACATTTCTTCACTCACCGGCCTTTTGTACCCTCACAGATGCGACCGTCAGTGGCCACGAAGACAAGTCGCGGAAACTTTCGCCTTCGCGCTGAATGCGGTAGGGTGCCAGAATTTCCGCTCGGTGGGATAGGTACACTTGATGTATGCGCTCGTATACCAGAGGCAGACAGATGAATGGCAGTTATCCTATACGTCAATTCTACATCTAATGCTTTCTCACGGCTGTGATACTTTTTTTTTAAATTTGTGGCACGCGTTTGGCCCAGACCACAGAGTTTCACAAGTTCGTGTTTCTGGCGGCAATATGTCCCGTCATTGCAGATGCGAAAGTGATTCTCCAGCCTTTCTTATATAAAAGTCTTATCTTGTTTCGAATCAGCTGGATGAAAGAATGAAAATCTGAGTTCTGATCCCGAGTACACACACTCAGTCAACTTACTGGGATTATTTTAACACAAGCAGCGCGTGCAACACTTCCATGCGACTTGCGCTACCTTGCGTAATTACCTCCCATTTACCAGCCTCAAAATATTTCTCAAAATAACGAGCGCTTTTGTAACACTTTTGGCTAAAAATAGAGCAGCACGAATTCGGCAAATTGAAATATATCTGCACACAGATAGATTTAACTAAGAGATCAATTGGACAGGCTGCAAGCGTATGCTTCGAGCTAACGAATTTCGCTTATGCATGCGTAATACGGTAATAAGATTTTAAAACAACCTTGAAAAATCCGAAAAAGTGGAAGTTGAAGAGGGGCAGCTGAGTTTGGTATAAACAAAGTATACCGATAGATTGCTTGCAATATATATTTTTTAATCAACTAAGACTTCTTATAGTGTTGACACAAAATGCAAGCAAAATAAGTATTGAAAATTAAAAAAAAAACTTAGAAAAAATTTTCGTATTAGCTTAGTTTCTTTTTGGCTCTGCTTCCGAACAAAGCGAATGTTCAGCAGTGGTTCGCCTATAGAAATATCTGCAAGTTCAACAGCAGTAAGGCTGAATGAACAGCGCTAGTGGCGCAGTAAACCAGTTGCCGCTTACTCCATCATTGCCGCAGAAACGAAATATCGTTCTTCAAAGCACTGACTTTGCCCGATGTCGGTACTGTCGTGGATAGACTACTTATCTCTTCAACCAAAAATGATTAAAAACCATTTGGTTTCACTCTGAAAGAAAATATGCAGTGACGTTTCGATTGCGCTTTCCATCTGGACAAATATATTCTTCTTTCTTGTTTCTTTGTTCCCTGTTTTTATTCAGTTCAGACGCACGAAACTAATGTAATATGAATTAACCGAGAGGTTAAAAACAAAGAGGCCAGACAAACGCGATGATACCTGTGACAATCCCCACGAAAGTGCTTATTTAATCATCAAATACCTATATAATGTATAAATACATATACACATACAAATACATTCTTTCTCGGTAATAATGCAACATTTGTTTTTTATTACTTCTTAACTGAAGAGACATTCGGATGGAATGTGAAGAAATAAAGTAAAACGTATATTGTATGGTCCCCCTGTTACACGGAAAATACTCTCGATATAATTAAACTAAAACGAGCGCAGGAAATAGGTATTTTAGCGACGAAATAAGGAAATAGCGATGAGATATCGCTTGTCTTGATTTCAGTGAGTCTGCTCTCAACATTTTTGAGTTCATGTTGTAAGCACGGTTTCTGATTTTTTTTTTTTTTACCTGTGCAGTGGCATTTTTTGATCGGGCGGAGATTTCCCGCTAAGGCACCAAAAGTCAACCTCTGGTAGCTGACAATGACAATGAAGACCATCTTCAGTGAGCTTTGCTAGTTCCTGCACTATCTCAGTGGCCGTAAGCAAAACATGACATTACCTACACCAGCTGTGCAGGCCTTACAACGGAAACACACTCGAAGATGGCATCTCCTACGAGTTTGCTCCTGCATCCGCTTTCATTTAGAACTGCATGCTCGGACGCTTCGTGTGATGTCATATATTTCGCAAGAACATTTGTTTTTTCCTTACTCAGTCTGCATATAGTAAAGATGTACATTATAAACCGGCCATATATCCCATTCTTTTCACTCTTATACCCTCTTACTACTGCAAAGGACACCGCCTTGCGGACCTTTCTGGTGTTTTCCTTTTTAACTCAAAATATTGTTCTTTGTTTCTTCCTTTGCTCAGAGGGTCCCTTATTCATTCGACTAGACAACTAGAAGGCGAAAGCCACATTCTTTTTCTTCTCATTCGACGTATGTATACATCCTCCCCCGCTCCCCTCCGAAAGCTTTCTACACCTAAAGTGGTTTTGTACCGCCTCCAGGATCGGAGGCATTGGAGGATTTCTGCGCCTCCCCTTGTTTTTTTCCTGCCTCCGTGATTGGCCCGCCTTTGACCAAGCGACGGCGGTATGTGATGATGTCATCATGGGACGTCATCACATGCCATAACGTGGCGTCATCATATGTCATATGCCACGGCGTCCCTCGGAGTCCGTGTCAACACGAGTGATGCAAAAAATCATCATCAGGGAATGACATCACGCATCGCCAAAATATGTGATGTCATCATGACGTCACAAGTATGGCGATATGTGACGTCATTCTTTGATGATTATTTTTTGCTTCACTCGTGGTAACGCCGGCGCCAAGGGACGCCGCGGGACTGCACCGACACCGACGGTCAACTTTTGCGTATCACGAGGCGTCTAAGGCTTTGGCCTTAAAGCATTACATTGATGGAATTCCGAGTCTTTTATAATGTTTTGTTATTTTCGACCCCACACGAAACAAAAACAGCCAAGAGAACGGGAAGGAAGTCGACATTGTAATATTCTGTACATATACTTTGTTCCATGATCTCGCCTTGTGTGCGTGCTTGTTCTTATACAAAAAAAAAGGCGAACGATTACGAGTAATTACAGCACTACGGGAGAACTGTGTGCAGCTGTCACTACTTGCGTTTAGAAAAATTTATTATCACAGACGGTTAACATCAATAACAACAATAACATCAATAACAGAGCCCAAGACAGTCTTGGACTATTGCGTTCGCGTTGTCCCAAGATACAAACATCGAATACTAGCTCGGTTACCCAAAGAGTCTCGTGTCGCAATCGAGACGACGCAGACGCAACGCCGGCGTCTCGCATAATTTTAATTTCGCAACGTGTCCGTTTGACCCAACGCAAAACCTCACGTTTACCTTTACGTTTGACCCTACGCGGCCTGCGTTTGACCCAACACTCACACTCTGCTGCTCCTCCGAACACAAGACCAGCCTATACCCAGCGCAGCTTGGGGAACCAGTGTATTGTGTCTCGAATGTTACAACTCTCTATTAAGCAAAAGCATTAGGTCTTTGCTTCAAGGTCTTGTATGGTTAAGATGATATCACGTGTTATATCACGTGCCGTCTTCGTCTAAGCGGCGCTCGCGTGAGCAGAAAAATTAAGAAGCACGCGAGTGCACCATCTGCGCAATCAATACATCTTTGCGGAATTCATGCGAAGTAAAAAAAATCGAGATATCACATGTCTGTGCCTTAGTTTCAGGCGGGGAAGACTATAGGTGCCTAGATGCCAGCGTTCCTACGTGCTGGAGGAGCGCTGGCATCGAGGCAGCTCAGGGAACAGCGTAAAAAAAAAAAAAAAAAAAAAAACTCCCGCGGGCACCTATGCATGATGGCACCTTCCCCCTGATGTAGTCGATGTATTATTCCTCCCCTACCCCCCTCCGAAAGCTTTCTGCACCTAGGGTGGTTTAGCCCGAGCTCCGTGTCCGGCTCACCTTCCACGAAGCGACGATGTGATGTGATGACGCCGTCATGTGATCCCATAATGATGTCATGATGACGTCCTCGCGTGGTGACGATTCTTTGCGCCACCACGTGATGATGCTTTTCACCGACACTCCTGGATGCCGACGGTCAGTTTTCGCATTTCATGAGGCATTCCTCCTTGATGCCTCGGCGGAAGAGGAGAGAAGCTCGAAATGCCTAGCTCTCTCTTCATCATTTGGGTGAACCTGCGGATCAACCATTGGCAGTGTCCCGAGGAGAGCAACATGCGCCCTAATGGGACGTAGGCTTTCTCGGAATGCAGAATTTGGTGGAGAGAGGGGCCACCACCACGTCAGCAGGTCAGCAGAAACTTCAACAGCAGATTAATAGAAGGTACAACTACAGATTCACCCTTACCATTCTTAAAGATTTCTCAGCGTCCACCATAATTTCATGGGCACCTATCGTACACACCAAGTGTTTATGCCAAAATGTGCGTATGTGCGTGAAGTATTGATCTTTGGACGCCTACAACATTCATTTGAAGTACTTTCTTTCAGTACTCTATCTCATAGACTAGTTGCAGCAGGGCGGAAGCTACTAGGTGTAAACAAGTCACATGCTTGCACACCGAAACATATTCATAATCGTAATAGCATTATAATTAGAAATGTAAAGATATATGCGTGTGTTTGGCACGTGTTAGATTGCAGCAATAAGTGATACGCTAATCAAGATTCAAATAGACGTGATATCCATTCAATTATTATATCGCTCACCGCTAGCAAATGGTGTTGGCGTACAAGCATGGCAGCCCCAGGCAGACGCGATCACCCGTTTCGATCCGAACTCGCTGACGTTACTTGACCTGTGTCCCGACAGCAACAAGTAAGCGGTGGCGTCCGCTGTCACCTTGTGTCATTGCACGCTATGGAAAAAGTACTAGGTAAGTGTTGTAATTATTACTGAAATCAGCTGTTTGTTCAACCATGACTTATAAGCCTTGTCCCCGAGAATTCGAGAATGAATCTTGGAAAGAATGAAAAACTAGTGATGACTACATTGCTGTCGAAGCGTCAGGACGCAAATATAACGCAACCACAAGCGTCGGTGTAGAACTTACGGGCCGTACAAAGCACGGCGATGACATATCAATTCAAATTCGAAGGTTCCAGCTTAGATGGTCCCCGCCGTGTTTCTTTCTTTTTGTTTTCGCCGCTGCCGTTGCTGCTCATAGCTGAGAGCGTTGGTAGCTGCCGTATGCTGGGTTTGTCCCAGAATCAAAAACCAAGACATGTTCGAATAATCACAACTGTTCCTTAAATATGTAAAACAACTTTATTTTTCTCTCTAGATAACGTGTTTAAACTTTCATCTTCTTTTTAGTTTGATCTGTAGCTTAACTTACATCTTTCGCTTTAAGCCTGTCGCACGTTTTCATAAAACGTCAGGCGAAATTGCATTTCTCATGTACGTCCGCCATTCTCAAGCATGGCGACCCTTCGCTACCTCTCAGCGTTGTCTCCGCCGGAGTCATCGGCTAGAAGAAAAGATCGTTTTTTGCTGTGCGCTTCATCTGTTCCTCTAGCGCCTAGAATTCTCAATTTTAACGGGAAGAAATCCCAGAGGTGTCGTTTCGACGGACGCTGTCACCATGCATTCCATTCCTGGCGGGACCGCATATTAAACCGGCGCGTCACTACTCGCGAAAACGAGGCGGCGTCGATGGCAAGCCAGGCAGTGAAACTTGGCATCAATTTGGCCTGCTATAATGACCTTTCTATCACCATGCAGATGACTAAAAGTTTATTTCAGAAGCTATTAATGAGTTTATGACCATCTAGTATTACTCCGTAGCGTTTTCATAGTATGATGATATTGAGAAGCACCGGAATACTAATAAAATCTGTGGAAATGCCTCGTATATTGTTGCAGCCATATACTGATAGTCTCTATAATCGTATTAACATCTCATGGCTTGCGTTGTGTTAGAACCTGTGTTTCATCATAAATGTATAATTGTAAGAAACATCTACGAAGCGATAGAACGGTAAATACAAATGGGCTTTGTTATACTTCTCCTCTGTGATTCCATTTTCCTGACCGCGAAATTAAATGGCGTTTTTAATTTGACCACATTCACTCTTCCTGCCATTAACTGCGCCTACTTTTGTTCCCAAGAAAGGAGAAAACAGGTAGCGTTTTTTATGTTCTATTGTGTTGTGAGCTCTGGGACTCCTGCTCACAAAAAAAAAATAAAGATGGAACAAAGGAATCTGTACCGCAACGGCAATTTTTTGATCGCGAAAATCTGAGGGACGCATTGAATATGACGCACATCTTAAAGCAGGTTGAGGTCGGTTGGAAATGAAAAAAAAAACGCCAGGCCTGCGCTGAAACCGCAGCACAGTCACAGCGAAAGCTGGAAGAGCGGCGTTGTAAGCTCTCTTGGGGCTACAATACAAGTACACTAGAAAGGTACCCACTACGCCATAAATCACAATTTTTGTGAAGCTAGGAAGCACCTACTAAGCCATTATTCGTCATTCTGCGGAGAAGCGAAGCACCAGCTACACGTCTGTAAGGCATTATGTGCACTTTGATGACGCGACGACTGATGACGATGAAGAATTATGGCTCAGCCCTTTGTAATGGGTTGGAAGCTTTAAACGGCCCCCAGTTATGTAATTTGCACTGGGTGACGCCCGCTCGCTATTTCTCTCTCCCATCATGCTGTATAACATACGTTGACGTGGGAGAGAGACGGGGGGGGGGGGGGGGGGAAGAACTTTACTGAGACCCCGAGGAAATGGATCATGCGCTTATGGGCTCCCTTGGCAACCAATACAAGTGCACTTGCTAGGAACCCACTACGCTATAAATCATTGTAATTTTACTGAGACACCGAGGAAATGGATCATGCGCTTATGGGCTTCCTTGGCAACCAATACAAGTGCACTTGCGAGGAACCCACTACGCTCTGAATAATTATAATTTTTGAGAAGTAGGGCAGCAGGCACGGTGCCATTTTTCGTCATTTTACGGAGAGCCGTGGTACCTGCTAAACGCATGTAAGGCATTATGCGCACTTTGTTGATGCTGTGGCTGATGACGACGAAGAATTATGGCAGAGCTCTCTGTAATGGGTTGGAAGTATTTCACAACCTACTCGTTGCGCAATTCGCATTGTGTGACGCCTGGTTACAGAATTCGCGTTGTGCGACGCTTGGTGCTTATTTTACTCTTCTACCACGCTATATTACATATGCTAATGTGGTTCCTTCCCGACATGAAGCCTGTATAGGACCTGTTTGCAAAGCGGTTTCAAGCACCGGCATGGCTCAGAGGTTGAATACCGGGCTCCCACGCTGAGGGCCCGGGTTCGAACCCCGTTCCATCCTGGAATTTTTTTCTTATTTAGTTTTTTTCTTATTTCGAGCGATACTGGTTACGGACACCGGCGGCGGCGGCGGCGGCGGACAACTACGGCGCCAAAAACGGCCGGTGAAATGATCTCATAACAGCTTTCGCTGTAATAATGTCGGGATATTTAGTGAGCAGGATGTGTTGAGCATTAGAATATATCATTAACACGGATGAGGCACGGAGCTTGCGGCCACCCCGATATTTCACTTTCATTAGCAGAACGGGAACGGATACCCTACAACGGCGCAGGACAAAATACTTTCAAGGACGAAGGAATTGGAAAATATATACCTATTTTGAAGCTTTTATTTTAATTTTTTTATTAAATTCATAGGCACATAATCTACATGAGTGCTTCGAAGGGCTTCGACTCTGACTATACATAAACAAAGGGCTCGGTATGTCACCCTACACGGTGTTTCATTGACATTACCTCGCTTCGTACGTCAAATGTCACAATGTTGAAAAAACGTGATCAAAAAAACTTTCGACACTTATTATTTCCCTCATTTACGTAATAAGCTTGATCTCATCAAATTTGTGTGGCTTCTTAGTAGTGCTATCTGGTGTATATCAAGCTAGATAAGATTGATTGACCGCTGGCATTGAAGATGTTGCGATAGTTGTAGCAAAGCTTCGGGAAGAATCTGCGCAGTAATGTGATGGTAAAAAAAATAGAAACGAATATCTCACAGGGTACCTTACACATACGCGTAAGAAGGCTCGTAGGCCAAAGTAGTTCTGGTGTGGATATATTACCATGCAGTTAATATCAAGCGAACGCTGCTTTTTTTTATTTATTAGTCGCGTAAATGCCTTAAAGATGAAATGAACGCGCAGCTTATGCGCCTCAAGCCACGAGGCGCGCGAGTAGTGTGCCTTCAGGACACACTACTTCGGCGTTCATGTCTTCACACGAACGCCGGTTTTTGATTTTTTAATCCCGAGAAGACCACACAGGCGAAGTCAATGAACGCCACAAAGGCAATACCTGAGGAACGCGGGTGGTGATGTGACTTTTTGTACGACGCGCCGGCTTTTCGCTCAACATCACGTTCGCATGGGACATATAAGGCTTTCGCCTTAATAATTAATAAAAAAATACACAAGTAGTCAGAACGGGACACACAAAAACGTACGAAGAAAAGTGGACTGAGAAACAACTGATCAGAAAACTGAAGGTGTGACCATATACAAAAAAAAATTGCTCCAATGACGTCAGCAGGTAGTTGAGCAGAGGTGATGGGCCGAGTGCAGGCGGTCGAGCGTCAGAAAACCCCGCTACCTTTCACCTGGCTGTTTCTGTGGAAAGTAATAACGCGATCTAGGTGCATTGAGACCACACCTTCGATCATAAAAGTATGGAAGGAACACGATGAAGAAATGAAAGGGGGCAACGGCAATGTTGGAAGTAATACAGACCCGCCGCTGCGGCGGTAAACGTTAATCGCTTTCTTGATGCCTTGTGGCCTTCGAATCCGGTAAAGAACTACGCAAAACTCAAGTGGAAAAAATTAAAAAGAACGTAGCGGAGAAATACGTGCAGAAAGGTAAGATCTATTTCACAGAACGTACATAAAAAAAGACGGAGAAAAACTATTTAGGAACCCTTTTCCTATCGGGCAAAATGGGGACAAGTGAAGCTTGGAGTCTGCGTGCACGACGTAGTAGATTTCTTTCTTTCTATTCTTTCTTTCTTTCTTTATTCTTCTCTTTCTTTCTTTCTTTCTCTTTTCTCTTTCTTT